>NC_031990.1:19261479-19329503 GCF_001879085.1 Nicotiana attenuata
GGGGGGGGGGAGTACGGGGTCGTTTTAGGAGGTTCCAAATTCAAAAACAAATCCTTTCTTCAATTAACCTTTTATTTCCTGTTTCTTTTATTTTCGTTTTTTTTCTTTTTCTTTAACTAAAATCCTAAATTAATCTAAATCGTAAAATTAAACTAATTATCTAATTGTAATAATTATAAAAATTACTTGATCCTAAATTAAAAGAGAAAAACTACTAATCCAAAATTAAAGCTAAAAATGCAAAAATGAACTATTTTTGTGACTTTCATTTTAGTAAAACAATTAATTAACTAATCAATCCTAATAACATGGAAACAAACATCTAATTGCAATGCATGGCATTTTTTTGCATTTTTCATGATTTTAATAAAAGCAAACATACACAGAAATGCAAATAATCAACACAAATTCCTACAAAAATCCTATGAAATTGCAAACAATTGGAAAAAATTTATTTCTTTAATTTGTAGGAGTATTTCACATAGGGCAAAAATCACGTGCACACAGCTGCCCCTCTTTGCTCGGAAACGCGAAGAGTTATCGGGCAAAGACAAAGTGAGCGGATACGAGCGATTTTTGCCCGTTTGAATACTCCGTAGGAAGCATTAGATCTGACCGAACCTTGCTTCCAAGGTTGCCTACACATCCTTGGCTATAAAGGAATCAGGTCAGTGTAGTTCGGGAAGTTTTGATAGCTGGGACTACCGGGAAGCTGTGATTTCACTGTTGTTGTTGTTGCTGCTGCTAGTGCTTGCTGAATTCCTTATTACACTGAGACAAAATAAAAAGAAGCTAGGCTAAACTGTGGTCTATGAATTACAAGAATCCTATCTACATATCTTCAAACATGATCTTGTTGCCTCTGCGGCTCTGTTGTGCATCTTGAACTGTTGACTCGTACTCTCGAGGCGAGCTTCTTTTGTTGCCGACTTGAACTGAATTTTGAAGTGAATTCCCTTGTTCTCCAGGTGGGCGCCTGATTGCCAAAACTTGAACTGTCTTCCCTTGTTCTCCAGGTGGGCGCCTGATTGCCGAAACTTGAACTGTCTTCCCTTGTTCTCCAGGTGGGCGCCTGATTGCCGAAACTTGAACCGTCTTCCCTTGTTCTCCAGGTGGGCGTCTGATTGCCGAAACATAACCTGTCTTCCCTTGTTCTCCAGGTGGGCGCCTGATTGCCGAAACTTGAATTGTCTTCCCTCGTTCTCCAGGTGGGCGCCTGATTGCCGAAACTCGAACTGTATTCCCTTGTTCTCCAGGTGCGCGCCCGATTGCCAAAACTTGAACTATTTTCCCTTGTTCTCCAGGTGGGCGCCTGATTGCCGAAACTTGAACTGTCTTCCCTTGTTCTCCAGGTGGGCGCCTGATTGCCGAAACTCGAACTGTCTTTCCTTAATCTCCAGGTGGGCGCCTGATTGCCAAAACTTGAACTGTCTTCCCTTGTTCTCCAGGTGGGTGCCTGATTGACGAAACTTGAACTGTGGGCGCGTGATTGCCGAAACTTGAACTGTCTTCCCTTGTTCTCCAGGTGGGCGTCTGATTGCCGAAACTTGAACTGTCTTCCCTCTGATTGCCGAAACTTGAACTGTCTTCCCTTGTTCTCCAGGTGGATGCCTGCCATTACAACAAAACAGAAAAAGCAACAGAAACTTTTCTTCACCGGTTTGATACTGGGGACATCTGTGAGTGTTAATCGAATCTTGTTATCAAAAGAGCTCTAAGAATTTAAAAGCTAAATCCCATTTTCCTGAAAATTTCAAATTAAATTTCATCTCAAAAGTGAAAACTTTAAAGATAAATTGTATTTCCTAAAGGTAGAACTTACGTCAGATCTTGAAGGTCTCAAAAACTTAATAAATCCCGTTATCCAGGAGGGTCCTGAAAACTTATGGCCAAACCTGTCTGGCACATGCTTTCCTTACGGAGGGTTCCTCCGGAACAAAAGAAATTTCCTGCCCCTGTTTCAATCAAAGAAACATCTTATCAGTTTGAAAATGTGGTGGTTAGTTTGAGGCATTCTTGCTGAAGGTGGCCTTTCCACTGCCATGCTTTGTTCTGATTAGCTGCCTCCGACTGGCAAAGAATTGTTTGACCTTCTGATTGCACCTTAACCACATGACCCTGATTGACCTAGTGCCTCATACCCAACCTCCTGTTTTACATTTCTGTCTTCCAATTTGAACCTCTGCATTTCTCCCCAAAATTCACGAAACCACTCGACCACTTGAAGTTCCACTAACACCTTTTTCTCCATTTTGCATCGTGCTATTTCTGGTATGCTTTGGCCGCACTTTGCTTTGTGCAATTTGGAAGTTGGTAATAAGCTTTAAAATCCCTTCTTACTTGCTTAACAAGGCTAACATTGAAAAAGCCTTAGAGAAGTAGACCCAAAAGAAAATGAAATGAAATGACTTCGAGAGTTAGGAATAAAGAAGAAAATTCGATAAAGGATAACTATTTCAGGAAGAAAAGGAGAAGAGACTTATCTGAGTGAGGTAGCTGGCGCCAATGATCATGACATGCATTTCGGATTAATCAACCTAGCCCGTTCAACCACTCACCTCTCAGTCCTCATACTTTAGCCCAGGGTTCCCGTAATCCAATTTCTTTGCAAAATCAACAACCTTGTTCGGCTTGCGGCGCCCTGAAGGGTTTTCGCCAACAAACCTCTCTCATTTGTTCATCTCTCAACTCACTATCGCCTTACGGTGCCCGTGAGAGTTTTCACCAATAAGACTCTCTCATTTTAATTTTTCTCAGCTTTCCGTCGCCTTAGGATGCCCGTGAGGATTTTCACCAATAAGACTCTCTCATTTATTCATTTTTCCTTGTGTAGAATGGAGTGTTGTCCCTGATGTGAATCATATCTATAACTTTCTTGACTTGGCATCCCTCAAATATTGATCGGAAGTTTGGACCGTAATGTGGGCTTTTTGATAGGGTTACAAAGAAAGGATATCATAAAGGCTCAAAACAACTTGAAGGGGTTCAGAATTACAACTTTTAGAATTAGATCTTTTACAAAACCGCTACTTCTGCCCCAGTTTCGTTGCCTGGGGAATTTTGCATTTTTATTTTGATGGTACCGAACCGTGAGGCTGCCTACGTATCGTTAAAAGGAATCAAGTCGAATGTAGTTCATGATTAGGAATTGCTTTGTTTTTTGTACTTTTCTCTTCTTTTTTTTCTCATCTTTTTTCTCTTTTCTTTTGCTTTACTTACTTTTTTTTCAATTTCTTTTTCTCTTTTCCTCTTCTCTTTTTCCTTCTTCTCGTCCTTATTTATCTTCTGTATCTGTGTTTCTGAACTTTGCCACAGATTCCAAAAGAGGGGTATGAAAGAAAACAAATAAGGCTCAAAAGGGGTTAACAAAGCATAAAGTGTAGATAGCAGAATAAAATGCCTTCGTCATTCCAATCTTCAAAACATGCCAAGCACAAACAATTCATTTAGATAAATCCAAGAAATCATACATATTATCTTTTGACCGCATCAGAATTGATAGCCATATCTACACATTTGCCTTCTATATTTGTTAAGTACAAAGCACCATTGGACAACACTCTCGTTACAACGAACGACCCCTGAAAATTTGGGGCAAACTTGCCTTTTGCTTCAGCCTGATGTGGAAGGACGCGTTTCAATACTTGTTGACCCACTTCAAATTTCTGGGGACGCACCTTCTTGTTGTACGCTCTTGACATTCTCTTTTGATACAACTGGCCATGACATACCGCCGCCAATCTTTTCTCATCAATCAGACTTAGTTGCTCCAATCGGGTTTTGACCCACTCATCATCATCTATCTCTGCTTCCGCAACAATTCGAAGGGATAGAATTTCAACCTCCGTGGGTATCACTGCTTCAGTTCTATATACCAACAAATAAGGAGTTGCACCTACTGAAGTGCGGACAATAGTGCGATAACCCAACAAAGCAAAAGGCAACTTTTCATGCCATTGCCTAGAACCTTGCACCATTTTCCGAAGTATCTTCTTTATGTTCTTATTGGCCGCCTCAACCGCTCCATTTGCCTTGGGGCGATACGGAGTGGAATTTTGATGCATAATCTTGAACTGTTGGCATACTTCTTTGATCAAATGGCTGTTAAGATTAGCACCATTGTCCGTGATGACTACCTTTGGAATTTCGAACCGACAAATGATGCTTGAGTGAACAAAGTCAACCACTGCCTTCTTGGTCACAGATTTGAAAGTCTTCAACCCACTTAGTGAAAAAATCGGTGGCCACCAAAATGAACCTGTGCCCGCTGGCTCAATTGGTCCGATGATATCCATCCCCAAGCAACAAAGGGCCAAGGTGCGGACATTGTATGCAACTCATATGGCAAAGAATGAATCTAATCACCGTGTACTTGGCATTGATGACACTTGCGCACAAAACTGATGCAATCTCGTTCCATGGTGAGCCAATAATAACCTGCCCGAAGAATTTTTTTTTGCCAGAACATACTCGGCCATATGCGGCCCGCAAACTCCGGAATGCACTTCGGTCATGATAGTCGTGGCTTGTTTGGCATCTATGCATCTCAACAATCCAAGATCTAGAGTTCTTTTGTATATAACTCCTCCACTTAAGAAAAATCCGCTTTCCAAACTTTGAATTGTTCTCTTTTGATCTCCCGTGGCCTGTACCGGATATACCCCCGACTTGATGTACTCCATGATATCGTGGAAACAAGGTTCACCATCAAGTTCCTCTTCCACCATGTTACAATAAGCATGCTGATCACGGATCTAAATATGCAAAGGGTCAATATAAGCCTTATCTGGATGATGTAACATTGAGGCCAGAGTGGCCAAGGTGTCAGCAACCTCATTATGGATCCTAGGGATATGCCTGAACTCTGCTAATCTGAAATGCTGGCAACGGTACTGCAGACATTGTCGATATGGTATGAGCCTCAAGTCTCGGGTCTCCCATTCCCCTTGAATCTGGTGCACCAAAAGATCTGAATCTCCCAAACCCAGCATTTCCTGGACTCCCATGTCCACGGCCAACCTTAAACCCAAAATGCGCGCTTCGTACTCAGCCATGTTGTTGGTACAATAGAAATGGAGATGGGCTGTGACGGGGTAGTGGTTCCCTATTTCAGAAATGAGCACAGCTCATATCCCAAAACCTTTCATGTTAGCGGCCCCATCAAAGAAGAGTTTCCAACCGGGCTTTTCATCCTGCTCAACCTCATCAATATGCATTACCTCTTCATCAGGAAAGTAGGTCTTCAAAGTCTCATATTCTTCATCCACCGGGTTCTCGGCCAAGTGATCGGCCAACGCTTGGGCTTTCATCGCAGTCCAAGTCACATAGACGATGTCAAACTCTGTGAGCAAAATCTGCCACTTTGCGAGTCTTCCTGTGGGCATAGGCTTCTGAAAGATATACTTTAAAGGATCTAGGCGAGAAATGAGGTAAGTAGTGTAGGACGATAGATAATGCTTCAACTTCTGCGCTACCCAAGTCAAGGCGCAACAGGTCCTTTCAAGGGGAGTATACTTAACCTCATAGGATGTGAACTTCTTGCTAAGATAGTAAATGGCTTGCTCCATCCTGCCAGTGATGTCATGTTGACCTAACACACAGCCAAACGAATTATCCAGGACTGTCAAATAAAGAATCAAAGGCCTCTCGGGTTCCGGCGGGACCAACATAGGCGGGTTTGACAAATACTCCTTGATCTTATCAAATGCCTCCTGGCACTCATTAGTCCATTTGACTGCAGCATCCTTCTTTAGCAACTTGAAGATGGGCTCGCAAGTTGTCGTGAGTTGAGCAATAAACCTGCTGATGTAGTTTAAATGCCCGAGCAGACTCATCACCTCAGTCTTATTCCTTGGGGGTGGAAATTCTTGGATAGCTTTGTTCTTTGACGGACCAGCTCAATGCCTCGCTGACTGACTATGAACCCAAACAATTTTCCGGACGGAACACCAAATGCACACTTTGCGGGGTTGAGCTTAAGATTGTACCTGCGGAGCCTCTGGAAAAACTTTCTCAAGTCTCTGACGTGGTCGGACTGCTTCCTGGACTTTATGATCACATCATCTACGTAAACCTCAATCTCCTTGTGTATCATGTCATGGAATATGGTGGTCATTGCCCTCATGTAAGTTGCCCCAGTGTTTTTCAAACCAAATGGCATGACCCGGTAGCAATATGTTCCCCACGGCATGATGAACGCCGTCTTTTCTGCATCTTCCTCATCCATCAAGATCTGGTGGTACCCCGCATAGCAATCCACAAAAGACCCGATCTCGTGCTTGGCACGGTTATCAATCAAAATGTGGATATTGGGCAATGGAAAGTTATCCTTCGAACTTGCTTTGTTGAGATCACGGTAATCAACACACACTCTGGTCTTACCATATTTCTTTGGCACCGGCACAACATTAGCTAACCAAGTGGGATATCGCGTGACTCGAATGACCTTAGCATCAAGCTGCTTTGTGACATCCTCTTTGATCTTCACACTCATGTCAGTCTTGAACTTCCTTAATTTCTGCTTGACGGGAGGGAAAGCTGGATCAGTTGGCAATTTGTAAACCACCAAGTCGGTACTCAAACCTGGCATGTCATCATACGACCATGCAAAAATATCTTTATATTCAAACAATGCTTTGATTATTTCTTCCCTGATTTGTGGTTCAAGATGGACACTTATCTTGGTTTCTCTGACATTATCTGGATCTTCTAAATTGATTGCTTCAGTTTTATTCAAATTAGGCTTGGGGTTTTCTTCAAAATGATTTAGTTCTTTACTAATTTCCTCAAATGCCTCATCCTCATCATATTATGTTTCATCATCACACTCTATTTCTTGGATTATTATTTCAGAATTAGATTGGCTTTTAAGACTTGGCCAAAGATTCCTCATGCATGTCATGTCATTGAAACCAGCAAACTGTACAAAGAGAAAAAAAGAAAGCAAAAATAAAACTAACAGGAATAATGGAAAAAGGAAATTGCATTTCATTGAAAACAAAGGATAGAAGGATTTGTACATCAAAACAAGGGAAAAATAAAAATCTGGATTACAACCCTGGAATAACCCAGATAGAAAGGAAAACAAAGCAAACTACCAAAACTCCTTCCGGGTAGGGAGAGGAGTAGCCTTCCAATTGTTAAGCTTCACTTTCGTCCCGACGAACTGCACATCCGCTTTGCTGGAACCATCTCTAATTTCTACCATGTTCACCTCATCAAATAACCTCCGGAACCGTTCAATTAATTCTTCATCAACGTCAACCACAGGATTTGGAACAGAGCGTTTCATGGGACCGGGTTTGATAAAGGACCTGGAGAGGAGCGGGATAGGCTTCGGAAGTGCCCACGCCTTCTTTTTCTCTCTTTTAGCCCTTTTCACATCTTCCCCTGTGGGTCTGAATCCTAGACCAAACGTACCAAACTTTTCAGGCAGAGACACTGGCTACACGATACCTTGTAAAGAAGCGCCCAGACCTTTGCCTGGCATAAAACCATTCTTCAGCATTTTAGATGCCACCATGACAGATGTGGAGGCTAACTTTGGTCCTGGAATGCATTCCCCTTCCGAAACCTTATCAACTGGCACTGTTTCAAAAACTTGGTAGACCCAAGGCCCTTTATCATCTTCGGCCTCAATAAACAGGACGGAGGCATCATTGTAAGCACCCAGGCTCTCATCACCATGCACGATAATCTCCTATCTGTCCCGCTCAAACTTGACCATCTGGTGCAAAGAGGACGGGACTGCTTTGGCAGCATGTATCCAGTGCCGACCCAACAGCAAATTGTAAGAGACGGCCACATCCAGTACCTGGAACTCCATGGTAAATTCAACTGGTCCTATTATCAGCTCGAGCACTATATCGCCAGCAGAATCTTTTCCCCTTCCATCGAAACCTCGGACACATATACTGTTCTTGTGGACCCGTTCAGTATCAATTTTCAACTTGTGCAGAGTAGAGAGAGGGCAAATGTTCGCACTGGAACCATTATCCACCAACACCCTAGTAACCACATAATCTTCACATTTCACTGTAGGATAGAGAGCTTTGTTGTGTTCGGTACCTTCCACGGGCAACTCGTCATCCGAGAAGGTGATCCTGTTCACCTCAAATATCTTGTTGGCAATATTCTCCAAATGGTTCGCTGTGATTTTGTCGGGGACATGAGCTTCATTCAGAATCTTCATCAGGGCCCGGTGATGCTCATCTGAATAGATCAACAATGATAGCAAGGAAATCTGAGCAGGAGTCTTTCTCAACTGTTCCACGATGGAGTAATCTTGTACCTTAATTTTTCTCAAAAACTCCTCCGCCTCTTCTTCAATGATTGGTTTCTTCACTAGAATTGGATTGTCTCTAAGTGTTTTAGCTTTCCTTAACTCTTCCGAGGCAAAGCATCTCCCCGAAAGAGTTAATCCTTGGGCCTCATTAACTTCTTCTTTCACTTCCTTCCCCTTATAGGTCACTATTACCCGCTCATAGTTCCATGGGATAGCCTTGGTGTTAATTATCGACAGCTGGGTCACAGGTTTGATGATGATAGGGTCTGTGCGGGCACCCTCTACAATTATGACAGGCTTATTCTCCCCCCTGGCACGATCACCTTTGGCTTTTCCTGCTTTGCTACAGCATCACTTGGGGATCTTTTCTCAACTACCACGGATGGCTTACCGTTTGGCATGCTCAACTTGTCTGCCGATCCTTCAGCTATTGCTTTTGTGACAACTTTGTCCTTGATTGGCTTAACCTCACTAGACCGGATTATCATGACTGATTATGAAGGCTTCTTGGGCTCCCCATCCTTGTGTACAATCTCGATCATGTTTGTTTCATCATGGGCTGGCAATGGGTTCTTATTGATGTTGGGTGCTTCCGGAGTTTGGACCCCAATTTGGTTTGTGTCGATGAGCTCTTGGATGGCATTTTTCAAGTGCCAACACTTTTCTGTATCGTGCCCCAGAGTACCAAAACAATACGCACAGCTGAGGGAGTAATCAATTTTGACTCAATTGGCCTCAGCACATCCAACTGCCTCAATCTCTGAAATAAGCTGGTATAAGACTCCCCCAGCGGGGTGAACGTTTTCTTCCGCTGCAGCCTCTCATTTTAGAATACTGGCTTGGGCCGGAAGCCTGGACCGGCAGGGTTTTAGTATGTTTGTGGAGGTGGGTAGGCATTTTGTGGAGCTGGGTAGGTGTTCTGTGGGGCTGGGGCACGCCATTGTGGGTAAGAGGGAGGTTGAGTGTATGATTGGGCGTGGTGGACATGGTATTGAGGTGGTTTGACAGAATACTGAGGGTCTGGTGAGGGAAACTAATGTTGAGGTGGATTATATAGGGTTTGGGTGTAGGTTCAGGGATGGAGTCGAGGCTGGGTGTAATGGTGTGATGTGCCCCTGGGAGCATGCCACGATCCTGAGTCAACCATTGTAACATCTTCTTTCTTCTTCTTTCCTATTACTCCTCAAGTACCATTCTGAATTGCTTGGGTAGTTGCTTTGATAGCTGAGTAGCTCATGATCTTGCTCGATTTAAGCCCTGCTTCTACCGTACCTCCCATCTTGACTACCTCATTGAAAGACTTACCTATGGCCGATATCAGATGACCAAAGTAAGTAGGCTCCAGAGCCTGAAGAAAGTACTCTACCATTTCACATTCGTCCATCGGAGGGTTGACTCTTGCTGCCTGTTCCCTCCAAAAATACCATATTCCCCGAAACTTTGACCAGGCTTCTTCTCTTTCTTAGTCAAAGACAAACGATCTGGAACAATTTCCATGTTGTATTGGAAATGCCGCGCAAATGCTTGGACCAAATCATCCTAGGTATACGATCTGTTGTGATCCTGACGCATGTACCACTACATTGCCGCGCCTCTCAGACTCTGGCTAAAGTATGCCATTAACAGCTCATCTTTCCCACCGGCTCCTCTCATTTTGCTGCAAAATCCCCTTAAGTGGGCCACGGGGTCCCTGCCCGTCATACAAGTCAAATTTGGGCATTTTGAATCCAACAGGTAACTGGACATCAGGAAATAAACACAGATCTTTGTAGGCTACACTCACTTGGCCTCCCAACCCCTGCAAGTTTCTAAGCGATTGTTCCAAGTTTTTTACCTTCCTGAACATCTCCTCCTGTTCCGGGTTTTTGGGCAGTTTCTCAGTCTCGATAGGAATGTCAAAACAGGGGGTGTATGAGTAGTGATCTGGGACTTTGAAGGTGGGCTCCGGGGTGTAGTACTGGTTGTCTTGGGCTTGGAGTGCCAACTCACTGGAACATTAGTGGAGGGTGGCTGGTGGGGGTGCTACGAAGACAGGGGTAGCTGGTGGAGGGGGGCATGCGGTGATTTGGCTAATGGAGTTTGGACAGTTTGGGAAGAGGAGCCCGTATAGTGGTGATAAGGGTTGAAGCTTGAGGCAGGTTGCGGGAATAGATCGATGACAGGGGGTTCTTGAGCTAATGGTGGGACGAAAGCGGGGTTGGCGGGGTATGATGGTGGAGGATGCCCTTTCTTCCATGCCTGGTACATCTCAGCCATCTGGTGTTTCAGCTTATGCAACTCTTCTTTCAAACCGGGCTCAGACTCCTCTACCTCCCTTGGCGGGTCAATAACACTCGAATCCAATTCATTGCCAGCCATGTTCGCCTTGCGCGTAGATCTAGTATTGTACGAGTGACTTGCCAGAATGCCTTACAAACTAACCTCCTTCCTGTACTTGATGACAACAAGCAAATTTGTTAGCGATTAAGAGCTTAACAGATAGGCAACCGCACATTGGGAATGCAATGCACCTAAACAGTTATCCGCTTCTATTATGCATTTGAACGGCTGCATGCTTCATCCCGGCCTTAACTAATTCTTCTCATTTTGCATTTTTCTTCTCTCTTTCCTTTTCATTCCTGCCTCTTTGCTTGGTTCTTGTTTCTCTTCTTTTATTCTTGCATTTTCTTTCCTCTCTTATTTTGACATTCTCATTTCTTACTCAGTTTTTTTCCTCTCCTTCCATTTTAAGGTTATGATCGAATCCTATGGGGATTGCCTACGTATCATGGCCCCGCATGAATCAGATCATTACGTAGTTCAGGGGATAAATGTGAAATAAAGAAAGAAAATGTTTGGGATTTTTCTAAAAATTTCATTAACAAAAATCTTTTTGGATTTTCTTTTACAATGACTCTGACACACAGACTCTGAATAAGAAAATAGACTAGCCATTAAAAAACTAACAGACTCAACTAATGAACTACATACTGAAATTAACAGAAAGTCAGGAGTACATAAGGGTTTCCACTGGTGCCCTGGGATCCTGTGGAACATCATCCGGCCTTTGTGCGGGCCTTTGTGCAATATCCTACTGAAGCCGGTCCAAGTCGGCCATTACCTGGTGGACGAATGCCATTATAGAAGCAAAAAACATCGACCTAGTCATGTCCTCACACTCGTGACAATTTACCACAACATAGTCGGCTATTTCTCTAACCCTTGCTCTGATTATGCCTTTCTCCTGAAGCAAGCGCCCTATTTGGTATGCCCGTGCTTCCAACACTTGGGTATCCACATTGTGTTGATCCTGTAGCTATTGCATGCTTTCCTCCAATTGGCTAATCAGCGCATAACAATGCTCCCTTTCTGCCTTGAAGTTCTGCGCTCGCTGGGCCATCTCATTTTCTAGGGTAGTTAGCTTCTTCTTTAGCACCGTGACCTCTTTGTCATATCTTTCCTTCAGCCGTTGAACAAACTTTGCTCGCCCTTCTGCATTCTGTGCCAACCTTGCTCGGGTCTTGGCCAATTCCTTTTCGGCCTTTTCCAGGTCAGCCTCGTAATCACACACCTTTCTCCTAAGGCCGTTTATGAGCTTCTCATCATGTCTGCTTCTGGCCGGATTTTCAGCGGCGATTTTCATTATTTGAATTTGTGCTCGTAGGGCTTCATTTTCCTGGGACAACTTCCTTCTTTCTCCTTCGGCTTCTTGTATTAGTAGATCATTATTGAACTCGACGTTCCTCAATTTCTCTTCCAGAGTGTGAATGGTGGCTTGATATTTTTTGTCCTTCTCTCCCCAGGCCAACCTTTCCTTGACTTTGTCATCAAAACCTTCACATGCGGTCTCTTTGTTGATCTCTCGGGCTTTGGTTCAGGCTCTGGCTCATTTCTTGCACACAACTTTCTTTCAAACCATGCTGCATAATCCGGATCCACTTCCCCTTTTGCAACATCTGGTACCTGGGTGCCATTTTTCCGATACCGGTAACCGTTCCAATCCTGCTGGACTAAAGCTTCGGGCAATGCGGCCTCTGGATGGGGCTCAATGACCTGGGTAGTTAGATCTTCATCTTCAGGCACCACCTAATATCTCCCTAATTGCCTTGAGACCCTCTGTGGTGCGTATGGCTGGACACTCCTCAAACCCATCAACATTAAGTAACCCTTTGTAGCCGTCATATGTATGATTTCTGTCAGCAGGAGCCATCCTATGGTCCACTCGACCTTACTTGCTTTTAGAGCTTTTAGATGGGAGATCCAAGCTTCAAACCCTTCTGGAGCGTTGTAATGTTTCACCCTTTCCTCGTAGCTTTTGATGAAATTATCTTTGCTTGAACCATAGCTCATGAATTTAGGGTGATGGCAGAGATGCTCGATCAACCACATTTGTAGAAGAACACTGCAGCCTTCAAAGAATTGAGCCTCGAATCTACACAATGTCAATGCCCGGTAATTATCTGCCAGCACTAGAGGAGCAAGTGCGTGATCTTTCTTTGTAGTGAGGATTTGTGCAACTCCAGCCATGCGGGTATCTACAGTCCCTTCTGCATTTGGAAAGACTATGATTCCCAAGAACGCAACTATGAAGGCGAACCTACGATGAATTTGCCAAATGTTCTTGTCCTGTATGTTGTTCAATCCTTCTTCATATGTTTCGAGCCCGACCGAATGCCCAAATCTGGAATACAGAAATTGAAAGGAACAACATCCTTTGTCCACATGAGCCTTATTCATTAGTTTGCTAATATTAAGAAGATCAAAAAATTTGTGCACGGATGGGGCTCTCGGGAATATCAGCAGTTGTTTTCTCAAATCCCAGCCAAAATGAATGTTTCCAGCTATTTCTTCCAGCGTAGGGGTGAGCTCGAAATTCGAGAAACGAAAGACATTGTGCACAGGATCCCAAAAGGTTACCAAAGCCTTGATCAAATCTTCCCGTGGTTTGATTTCCAAAATGTCAGTAAGAGTCCCCAACTATTCTTTCACCCAGTCCTGACCATCTTCATCCAAATCATACCAACACATACGCAACTGCAACTGAGCCTGCTCTATGACCAGCAGTTTTAGGTTCTAGAAAATGTTCATCTTTGGTACCTGCGAATGGTTAATGTTAGGGTTGGCTCTGGTGGGATTTTTGCGGAAACAGTTCTTGACTCCTAAAGGAATGAGTAAAAATCAAAAGCAAAATGACCCTTTCCCCTTCTACATGAAAGTGGCTGTTTTCGTAAATGTGGCCCCTTCACAATTTCGGGTAAATTTTGAGGACTAGGGAAAGACACTCAGAAAAATGACCCCTTACTGACAGACTTGTTTGTTCTCTACGAAAATAGCCCTTCGACAACTGAAAAATATTCAAAGGCTATCTCGGCGAGAACGGCTTAAGACATAACCGAAGCTGGGTTGGCTTATTCTTGACTAGAGACCTACCAACAACTTCATTTTATTTGGTTAATTTTGCACAAAGAGGCCGAACCCTATGTAGGTTGCTTACGTATCCCACATCCGGTGAGAATCAGACTTGCGTAGTTCGGGCAGTTTTGACATAATTTTTAAAAGAAAACATGAGTGACTCATTTTGAAAGGACTCTCTTTTTTCCTTCTTTTTTTCCCTTATTTGTTTTTTTTTCAAACCCCTCTTTTTTTTTGAAAAAAAAAATTCGGCAGAGTTTCGGGACATTTTCAAATACCGGGATTTTTAGAATCGAGTTTATTTCCTTTCTACGTCACTCTTGGTTTTTCTCCTGATTGTCTTTTCCTAGCCGGTCAGCATGCAGGCCGAAACAAATAAATGTTCACATTAGCATGTAAGATGCATCAGGATGGTCTGTTATTTTGGGTACACCTTTCCTAGACGGACCCAACCCCTGTGTTGAGTCCCCTAAGTCAAATGCACGTGATGTAAACAAACGTTCCTACTAGAAATCCGGCATGAGGTTATGTTATTCTAGGTTTAAAACTGGGGTTGTGTTCTAGACTGGGCTTACCCGAGCGAACAACTCGAGCCAGGGTGGGGGCAACGTACCAGGAGCACGAAAGTTTGCCCGGCCTTGTTGTTGACCCAAGCCTCGTTCTAATTGGTATGACTTCTAACACAAAGTGGGCCACGCGTACGTGTGCACCAAATTTTAGAAGACTCAGAAGGGTGGCGTAAGAAGGCATTTTAAGAAAATTCAAGCAATATTGTAATGGCAAATAAACAGCAATTAGCACATTGGGTTCACAAAATACAGTAATATTAACAATAAATCTAGAATTCTTGAACCCTGAACCTGAGATTCTAGGTTCTTGTCCCCAGCAGAGTCGCCAGAGCGGTCACACCTCCTTTTTTTACCCCGAAAGGGGGTATTAAGGGAGTTTTTCCAATTAAAGTGACAAACAAAACGGGATTATTTATTAAAATTCAGAGTCGCCACTTGGGATAATTTATGGTGTCCCAAGTCACCGGTTTAGAACCCCGAATCGAGGAGATTTGACTCTGTTTTATTGTCTGCGAAATAAAGAAATTCGGGTAAGGAATTTTGTTAACCTGGGAGAAGGTGTTAGGCATTCCCGAGTTCCCTGGTTTTAGCACGGTCGCTTTGATCATACCTGGCTTATTTAAATTGTTTAATTACTTATTTTAGAACCTATGTGCAGTTGCCTTTTTAATTAAGAAATTATCTTAAAACAGGTCACGCGCACGTGTACCCATTTGTTTGGCGCGTCAAGAATCATGTCACGCGAATGTGTCCACAATCAATAACGCTTTGTTATTATTAAGAAAGTCTAGTCGAAGTTGCGCGAACGCATACTCCGATTTTGTTTTCAAAATCACAATTATGTCACGTGAACGTTTACACAATCACGATAATATATTAAGTCGCGCCTAAAGGCTTTTCTACGAATGTTCATTTTTAAATATCTAAGTTATAATATTTGTGAGGACCATGAGTGATCTAATTATGGATGGAACACCTCAATCCATTATTTAGAAAGAACTACACTTAATTAAAATGGTCTAATGATATTCTTATCTAGAATTGATGTAAATTTAATAGGCAACTATAATGGTAAAGGGTTTGAAGTACATGTGCTAGGCCCTTAATTTTAAAAGCGAATCTGGGTTTAAGCGTAACCCAAAAAACTGTTTAGAAGGGAAACTGGGCTCAAAATCAAGCCTAGAAGTGAGGCCAGGCGAGCGGTCAATGAGCTTCTAAATGGGCCAGCAAACGCCAGGCCCAATTTGTACGATCATTCCTTGGGCAATAAAGCCCATATCATGAATACCAAGCAGATCATTTAGATAAAAACTAAATACAACAAAGCCTAAAATTGGACCCATAATATGAATCAAATAATACATCAAACTCTGAACTGGACTTAGGCCGGCTGCCTCAGCTAGGCCACTGTCAAGCCCAAATGAAGCTTCAGCTTCTCGAGTCAGATGTAACCCAATCATTTTAACGGACCAGTAAAGATCCAGAATGAAATTTATTTTTCCATGCATTTGATTATCAGCAATTAACACTAATCATGAAAACTATAACTCAACCCATTCATGGGTTAATCTCAATTTAAATACCCAACTTCCTTAACCAAATAAAATTTGTATTGTACGAAGCATACATAAACCTATTCTAACTGTTATCAACCAGAACTAGTAGGACATTAAAACAACTAACCCTGTCAAGAGGCTATACATGATTCAAAATCAAGAGTATTCATATACATAGCTGAGACTAGTGACATGGAATCCTTAAATGCACAATACTGGAATAAAAGTTCTACCAGAAACAGTCTACACAAAAGAATCGAGGATCCAACGTATAAGGTATTCGGTCCCCAAATATTACAGTCCTTAAACAGCAACAAAATATTCAAACAGACATGAAACACTAATTGAATTCTAACTTTCAACTAAACATTAGGACTGACTAGATAAAAGTAGACATTAAATTTACAGAACACAAATGAAGCTTAAACAAATGAAAGAAAAGATTGACAACAGAGGAGGAAAAGCAAGGAAGATATTAAACAAAATGGATCTGGAGTTTTCACATCCAGCGAGCATATTATAACTTCATGCTTTTGCATTTCATAGTCTGTGAAGTACCTGGGTACAACAACAAAGAAAGGAAAATCCTGAAATCAACCAAGATGAAATATCAATAGGAAACAGCAACAAAGAGCAGCAATCAACACCACACCTTCAATAACCAGTCCTACTTCAGCTTAGAAAACCAGAAATTTTCATGAAAACCCTTTTGAATTCTAAGAGAAAAACCAGAATGCAATTCGAGCCAAACTTTTTGAAAAGAATGCAGAAAACCTTTGGGTATTTTTCAGGGTATCAATCTCTAATTTTTTGTGAAGGAAAGGGTCTATATATAGCCCTTAAGAGTGCAATGTGCTGAAGAGAATAATGGAATTATTCCTTCAGCCACAAGGCATCTTTTTTAACCAACTCGGACAGCTGCCTGTCCCTCATTGGACTATGCATTTTTCGCAAACCAAATGAGGCCAGCTGCCCCTATTCTAGAGCCTTCCAAATATAGAAATTCTCTGAAAGTCCTTGTTTTTATTTCCCAACTTAACCCCTAAGTTTTCAATTGTTCAACTAAGACCCTAGGAGTTTCTATACAAACTAAGGCAAAAAACACAAAGCAGATAGATGTGAGTGAAACCAATCAAACAATAAAATAATACTGAAAGGGTGAATATCCGGACCCTTAACACAAATCAGAAGGATTCAATTTCATGATGAACTCCCAAACTCTAATTTTAACGGCTAGTGACAAACTTGACTACAATTAAAAGAGCAATGGACATTGAGCATTTAAAATACTGAATCACAAAAACTCTAAAATCTAAATCACGCAATTAAAACATCGGAATATAAAAGAAACAAAAGAAAACAAGAAGAACAGAAAATTATGGTAAATCCTGACCTAGACATCCTAGAATCTCAATTAATCAATTGAACAAAACCCAATCTACTGATAACCAAGACAAATAGACAAGTAAATGGTTAAAGTTAACAAAACAAAAACCAAAGAAGAAGAGGTGAGATATTGGCTAGCCGGAAAAGGCTTGGTGACTGATTTGAACCAACGACCAAGAAGGGCGAAGAAACAGTGGCTGGCCAAGCAACTATGGCTCTCAAAATCGAACCAAAACTCGTATTAATCAAGGCTTCCCAACGAGATTGCTTGGTTAACACGAGTCCTGAGTCCAATTGAACTCTGGAAGGCAAAGAGTCGGACTTAAAATAACTAGGGTTTTTTCCAATTTTTAGATCCGAAATTCGGGCAATTTGAGGGTGTTTTTGGGAAAATTGATGATGGTTTTGGGAAGAAGGGGGGACAAGGGTTGCCTAGTATCAATTTAGGGAGATTTGGAGGGATTAAGGTTTTGGAATTCCGATCTTGAATCTAAGATTCGAAACTTTTGGCAAGGATTTGAGGGAGATGGGTTGGAGATTTGGAAAGGGGAGGGCAAGGAGGTCATAGGGTGTTAATATGGTGGGGTTTGGGGTGTTTTCGCCACCGTGAGGTGATTTCCGGCAGCGGAATATGGCGGAGACGGCGTGGGAACGAGGGCGGCTAGGGTTTGGTCCAACGAGAGAGGGGAGGGACTGAGAGAGGGTTGGGGGGGGGTCGGTCTCGTTAGGACATATATATATATATATATATAAAATTAAATAACCGACCAGTTCCCAGCCGTTAGATTTAAGATGATCAACGGCTGGGATCGAGGGGGGGATACGGGGTCGTTTTAGGAGGGTGGGGCTGGACCGGGTATTTGGAAGGGAATTGGGCTGGGTTTGGGTTGATTTGGAACGGCTCTTGGCATTAAAACGGCCCAAATTCAAAAACAAATCCTTTTTTTTCAATTAACCTTTTATTTCCTTTTTCGTTTGTATTTTTTCTTTTTCTTTAACTAAAATCCTAAATTAATCTAAATTGTAAAATTAAACTAATTATCTAATTATAATAATTATAAAAATTACTTGATCCTAAATTAAAAGAGAAAAACTACTAATCTAAAATTAAAGCTAAAAATGCAAAAATGAACTATTTTTGTGACTTTCATTTTAGTAAAATATATATCATCTATACATGGAACAACATCTAAATGCAATGCATGGCATTTTTTGTATTTTTCATAATTTTAATAAAAGTAAACATGCAAAGAAATGCAAATAATCAACACAAATTCCTATAAAAATCCTATAAAATTGCAAACAATTGGAAAAAATTTATTTCTTTAATTTGTATGAGTATTTCACATAGGGAAAAAATCACGTGCTCACAATACTCTACCAATTTAGCTCATTCAGTTAAGGATCAAGTACGACTTTAATTGGTTGTAATGTAGGCTGCAGGACGGGTAGGATACATTTGGAATTAGAGACTACACCTCCCTAAGAACTTTAATACATACAACTTCTCAAATTCAAACCCCACACTTATGTTAAACCAAACCCCAACCTTCATACATAATAGAATCAAGCTCCCAATATCTTTAATCACAAACAAGATGAGAACTACCACTAGCATGGAGTCTATTTTTTCTTTTCTAAGTTCTGATTTTTATTCTTTTCAAGAACACTCACTCTTTTTTTCTCTTTTAATTCCCTACAAGTGGCTCTCACAATTATTCCAAATAATGCACCTTGCACCTTTTTCAATAGTTCTACTCAAAAACCCGACCATATCTCAACTTTAGCTTTCACATGCTCATAACGATTTCAAGTGCTCAAGAGAGGTAAAAGGTTCAGATAGATAGACAATTCAAACAAAAAGGGTTAGTCTTGTAGTGTGGTTGCCAAAGACATAAGATTACAGGCTCAACGGGGCTAACTAGGATACATCACAATTAGGTGGGTAAACACATATATCTGGCTCAATAAAGAAATGCCTATATCACTTCCTAGACTGAACAAGATTGCTATTTTACTTTGCAAACACACGGGGCAAGTTCTAGACATCAACCGGCATGCACATAATATCACAAAACCTCTCACACACATTGGCACATAACTCACTTAGGATCGGATCTATCCCGACTCTCTAGTCAAACTAGTTAAGAAACGTTATAATCAACTAATTTAAGTCATTCATCCATGAATCAAGAACTGAGTCTAGGCGTCTGTCACGACCCGAAATACCCCGGTCGTAATGGCGCCCATCACAATACTAGGCAAGCCAACCCAAACAAATAACCATAGTAAATTCCTTTTAGTAAATCTTTTTTTTTCTAATACCGATTAAGCTTCCAATTTGCATAAGAAATATTTAAATCGCTGAAATGTGCGGAAAGACAGTATAACAACAAACCAAACACAACCCAACCATCCGGTATCACAAGTCTAGAGCCTCTAAATACAACCAGTCCGACTATCTAATACAATAGAATATCAAGTCAAACTCAACAGTTTAAAAGCCAATTACTTCGTATAAACTTCAGCTTCAATTGAAATACTTGGAATCATTTACTTAACAGTTTTCAATAGAGGCTCACTATAAAAGAAGAGTGAAATCAGCAGCAGTGTCATAAATGGGCCCCTCGGGCAAGGTATCACTCATAATATAGCCTCTCGGGCAAGCCTCTCGGTCTCTCGTGACTCAACTCTCGTCACATAGCACTCACACTCGGCATTCTGGCTCAATAATATCACATAATAGTAATAATCATAATAGTCGCTGCGGCATGCAACACGATCCACAGTTTATAGTCGACTACGCTCACTGGGGATGTACAGACTCCGGAGGAGCTCCTACAGCCCAAGCGTCATATCGTTGCGGCGCGTAGCCCGATCCAATATATATATATATCGCTGCGGCGTGCAGCCCGATCCATATAAGTATCGCTGCGGCGTGCAGCCCGATCCATACTATACACCTATAATATTGCTGCGGCGTACAGCACGATCCATAATATATACATAATCCTCACTATTAGATCCTCAACCTCTCTCAGTCATTAACCTCACAGCCCCTCGGGCATAATAGTGGAAATCAGGGAAACTCAGCCAAAAGAGTTTCATATTTTAAGAAACAGAGTGATAACAACCAAGTTTAAGCAATAAACAGGTAAAACATGTCTGAGGATATGCTTTTAAACAAATAGAGTGAGGAAAAACAGTAAAAATGCCCCTAAGGGTCTCAACAGGTCGGCACAAGGCCCCAAACATGGCATACAACCCATAATATAGTATCAATCTCTAAAATACGTGATATCATATGATTTCAAATCAAGTACGCGGCTTAATAGTCGCTACGTGACGGACCAAGTCACAATCCCTACCGGTGCACGCCCACACGCTCGTCACCTAGCATGTGTGTCATGTCATTTATCAAAACAATACGAAATACCGGGGTTTTATACCCTTAGTTCCAGATTTACAATGGTTACTTACCTCAAACCGGATGAAATACTACTTCGCGATGCCTTTGCCTCTCGCCTCGGCCTCAACTCGCGTCGAATCTACCCAAAATCAAAATCATAACATTAGAATAAGCTAAGGGAACGAAGCCCATGCAAAAATAATCAAATTATACCAAAAATCCCGAAATTGGTCAAACCCGACCCTCGGGCCCACGTCTCGGAATTCGATAAAATTTACATTAATAGACTCCTTATCTTCCCACGAGTTCATACATATCAAAGGTATTAAAATCCGACCACAAATGACCCCTCAAACCCTTGCTCAAAGGTCTCCAACCTCAAGCCCTAGTTTCCCAAATTTTAGCCCTTAATTTCCCTAAATTTTCAAGCCAAATCAGCTAAATAACACCATAGAAACGAGTTTAGGGTCCAAAAACCTTACCTCTATGAAATTCCCTTGTAATCCCTCTTCAAATAGCACCCCCAAGCTTAAACCCGCATGCAAATGGTGAAAAATAACTCAAAAATCGCGAAGGAAATCTTTTATACCTTCTGGCCCAGGCTTATCACACCTGCGGCCCCATTAACGCTTCTATGCTCCCGCTTCTGTGACCCAAGACACCGCAAATACGGTTTTCACTTAAAGTCCAAGTTCTGCATCTGCGATCATCTCCTCGCACCTGCGCTAGCGCAGGTGCCCTTCCTTAGCCGCTGTTGTGGTTACAGCTGATCTTCTTCTTGGTCGCATCTGCAGCTGCCTTCCGCTTCTGCGGGCATCGCACCTGCGGCCTCCCAACTGCAGGTGCGGTTATGAGAGCAGCAAAAATGCTTCAGCTCCCAAACTCAACTCCAAACTTTTCGTCAATCATCCGAAATCACCCTGAGGCCCCCAGGACCTCAACTAAAAGCACAAACCAGTCATAAACCACCATCCAAACTTATACCAATCTTCAAAACACCTCAAACAACATCGAAACAATCGAAACACATCGGATTCAAGCCTAAGAACTCTAATACTTCCGAATTCCGCTTTTGATCAAAAAGTCTACCAAATCACGTCCGAATGACCTGAAATTTTGCACACACATCCCAAATGAAACAACGGACCTACTGCAACTCCTGGAATTCCATTCCAACCCCTATATCAAAATTTCACCTATCAACCGGAAAACGCCAAAATTCCAGTTTCACCAATTCAAGCCTAAATCTACTACGGACCTCCAAAACACATTCCGATCAACCTCCTAAATCCCTAATCAACTCCGGAAGCTATATGAATCATCAGAATTTACATCCGAGCCCTATTTCACATCAGTCAACATCCGACTGACTTTTCCAACTTATGCTTTCTCAAAAGAGACTAAGTGTCTCAAACCTTACCAAAACCTCTCCGAACCTGAGCTAACCAACCCGATAACACATAATGCAGCTGAACAAGACAATAAGAAGCAGAAATGGGGAAAACGAAGCGGTAACTCATGAAACGATCGGCTGGATCGTTACAGCCTCCCCCTCTTAAACAAGCGTTCGTCCTCGAACGAGTCAAGAAACATACCTAAAGCCTCGAATAGGTGAGGATATCTGCTCGGCATCTCCCGCTCGGTCTCCCAGGTAGCCTCCTCCATGGATCGACCCCTCCACTACACTTTTAGTGAAGCTATATTGACCTCAACTTTCGAACTTGCCGTTCCAAAATAGCTACTGGCTCCACATCATACGTCAAATCATCATCTAATTGAACCGTGCTAAAGTCCAAAACATGAGTCGGATCCACAATATACTTCCGGAGCATAGAAACATGAAATACCGGATGCACACTCGATAGGCTGGGTGGCAATGCAAACTCATAAGTCACCTCCCCAATCCTCCGAAGCACTTCAAAAGGCCCAATGAACCGAGTACTCAATTTACCCTTTTTCCCAAATCTCGTAACACCCTTCATGGGTGAAACCTTCAGCAAAACCTTCTCACCAACTATGTAGGACACGTCCCAAACCTTCCTATCAGCATAACTCTTTTGTCTCGACTGCGCTGTATGAAGCCTCTCCTGAACCACCTTCACTTTGTCTAAAGCATCCTGCACCAAGTCTGTACCCAATAGTCTAGCCTCGCCCAGCTCAAACCAACCAACTGGAGATCTACACTGCCTCCCATACAAAGCCTCATATGGAGCCATCTGAATACTCGATTGGTAACTATTGTTATAAGCAAACTCTGCGAGCGATAGAAACTGATCCCATGACCCTTCAAAATCAATGACACAAGCGCGCAACATGTCCTCCAATATCTGAATAGTGCGCTCGGACTGCCCGTCCGTCTGAGGGTGAAAAGCTGTACTCAACTCAACCTGAGTACCCAACTCTCGCTGTACAGACCTCCAAAACTGTGAAGTAAACTAAGTGCCCCTATCTGAAATGATGGAAACCGGGACACCATGCAAACAAACAATCTCCCGGATATACATCTCTGCCAACCGCTCTGAAGAATAAGTAGTACACACAGGAATGAAGTCCGCGGACTTGGTCAGCCGATCCACAATCACCCAAATAGCATCGAACTTCTTCAAAGTTCGTGGGAGCCCAACTACAAAGTCCATGGTGATCTGCTCCTACTTCCACTCTGGAATATCCATCCGTTGAAGCAAGCCACTCGGTCTCTGATGCTCATATTTCACCTGCTAACAATTGAGACACCGTGCTACAAATCCCACAATGTCCTTGTTCATTCTCTGCCACCAATAGTGCTGTCTCAGATCCTGATACATCTTCGTGGCACCCGGATGAATGGAATACCGCGAGCTATGGGCCTCCTCCAGAATCAACTCCCGAAGCCCATCTACATTGGGCACACATATCCAGCCTTGCATCCTCAACACCCCATCATCACCAATGGTCACATCTCTGGCATCATCGTGCTGAACTCTGTCCCTAAAGACAATCAAATGAGGATCATCATACTGGCGCTCTCTAATGCGATCAAATAACGAAGACCGAGAAATCACACAAGCCAATACCCGACTGGGCTTCGAAATATCAAACCTCACGAACTGATTGGCCAAGGCCTGAACATCCAATGCAAGAGGTCTCTCCCCAACTGGAATATATGCCAAACTCCCCAAACTCACTGCCTTTCGGCTCAACGCATCGGCCACCACATTAGCCTTTCCCCGATGGTACAAGATAGTAATATGATAATTCTTTAGCAATTCCAACCATCTTCGCTGCCTCAAATTGAGATCCTTCTGCTTGAACAAGTGCTGGAGGCTACAATGATCAGCAAACACCTCACAAGACACATCATACAATTAATGCCTCCAAATCTTCAACGCGTGAACAATGGTAGCCAACTCAAAATCATGAACAGGGTAGTTCTTCTCATGGTGCAGTTGATACCCAATTTTTTCCTGTATATTTTAATATGCAAAATACCTTCAAAATAGCCTATATATGCATATATAAGTATGTCTCAAGGTTTTATTATTTTTCCTTAATTTTCAAAGATTATTAAATTAATTTATTGCCCTATTTTATCAGGAAAAAACCCAAAAAATATCTCCAAAACTATCATTTTAGTGATTCATTTATTGAATTCTCATATTTATGCTAAAATATAGCTAACATAATATTTGCATATTTTTATAAATTTATTTTGTATTTTTAAAGCTAAATTGCATATAATTGCAATATTAGCCTCTTTTAAGGTTTAATTATGTTTATAATTATAAAATTAACTCCAGTATTTTTCAAGGATCATTTCAGCGAGTCGAAGGTGAGCCATCCACATATCAGTTAGGACCAACAATTACCCACATTACTCATGTATTATCAACAAGGCGACAAGTTAAACATTCATGCACATATAATTCTAATGTGACATTTGATCTTCAAGAACTGACTTTATTCATCAAGGAATTTTGCTCTATCATGTAGGTCATGGTGGAATCCAAACTCTTCCTCCTCTACTTTCCATTTCCTGGCTCACTTAAGAAATTTAGCACTCAATCCACAGATTTATGAAAGGTTCACTCATCGCAAGTACGGCTTCAAGTACCATAGGCTTGCCCCTCATGTGGATTGCCACTAATATAAGCTCACTCGGCTTGAAATCAAGTATAACTTCTTTTGGAAGGTAATGAGGGCTTTTGGATTAGGGTTGGATACAATATGGGTGAGTGGTTGCACCTTTCCTTAAGTACTCCATTCTTTATTTCTCGGCTTACAATTTGCCAATTCTTTGAGGCGCTTTCTTTCCTTGGGAGACTAGAGAGACTTAACATTACTCTTTCTTGATCATAACATTCATTTTCTCCCTCTTTGATATCTCCATGTTTGCGATCATTGCCTCCCTATGAATCTGTTCAGCTCTTTCATTTATTAACTTTTTTGCATTTTTCTTTTTGTTCTTTTTCTTTTTCTTGCCTTTACTCCTCAATATTTCTTTTCTCTTTTTGTGCCTTGATACCTTTTCAAGCTCCTATTCTCTCTCCCAAACTTATGCTTTTAGCCACTTGTTTCACAAGAGTGTTAAGAAAAGCTCGAGTGCCAAGACAGAGTCACGACAAAACAGGTAAAGGCTTGTAACATGGTTATCAAATAAGAAAGGTTTGAGGCTCAAAGGGGTTGACTAGGGATAATGACATTTGTTGGCAATAGAGAACTCAATCGGGCCAAGGAGGGCCTACAATCACTTTTCAAACCAAGAAAAACTTAGGATTTTGCCTTGAAACACAATCGGGCCAAGTTCTAGACCCTTCGCACGGTTACTTAGAACAATTCATCTCATCCCTTGCGCAACCGGATTGTTAAAGAGGACAGAGTCGAGGGCCCACAACAACCACATTCAAGTTTAAAAATCACTATGGTTCAATTAAACCACTTGATGGTTGCCAAAGTCAGCACAAGAGTCACAAAGTCACTAACTAGAGCTATTTCTTTCAAAAAATCCTGTTTCTAACCATAAGCATGTAGTTAAGTGTGTTGGTACCAACTGAAGCATGTTTGACTCTTCGAGCATGACTTAATTAGGTCTTTTTATTCATTACCACTACTATTATTATCTAAACACCAATAACGGACTCATTCCCTAAAGAAGGTTGTCACGCCAACCATCATTAACAAGTCACCCGGTTCACACAACAACTACCTTTGAAAAGAACTGTGGCATTAAGAAAACCAAAGGCTTATTATCTACTAGAAAATTTAAGGAAAATACTAAATCAAACAAATAAGCTACCAACTCAAACTAAGCTCTCACAAGGGAAAAAAATAAAGAAGCTAATAAACAAAAACTACTGAATATATATAATGAGAGAAAAAAAGAGAATATATACAAAATAAGAAAGAGAAAGAAAATAATATCAAGTTATTACAGGCAAATTGTCTTAGAATGTACCAAATATTATCAAATAAACTCCACCCCCTAAATAAAAATAAGCATTGTCCCTAGTGCTGAACAAAATAAAAGTAAAAGAGGGGAAAGAGTGAAGAAAACTCCCTATTGCTCCTTGGACATCTTTGTGTCCCCAGCAATGTCACCGCCCTCAGTGTCATCCAACTGAATCTCATCATCCTCAACCCTGGGTGTGACACATTTAGTGAATATCTGATGTACTGCCTCGGTAGTATTGACAGCAAGGTCTGGCTCCTCAGACTAGCCAGCTGGTGCTACCGGTGCTGATGGTGTTGCAGGATCTAGGCCTAAAGGGTGTGGGTCAATCAACATGTCGAAGGGGATATCTCCGGCTGCACCAAGCTTGGTCACCTGTCTTCAGAGCTTGTCCACTAATCCTTGTTGGCCTGAGACTTTCTCATCTTCTCTTTTCTTAGCTCTTCGATCAATGACCCATGTTGTACCAAGGTAGACATGATGGTGTTCTGGTTCTCCAGGAGCTTCTTCAATGTCTCTTCAATTGTCGAGGGAATCTGAGGTGCCTGAACAGAAAACTATGTTGCAACAGTACTGATAAGTCAGAGAGCTTTGTAGTTGCTGTCTGTATCCAGTTGTTGAGGCTTGCCAATGTCTGGGAGACTCACAGTGCAGAAAGTGGAGCAGTAGGCATGGGCACCGGCTTCAAAGCCGAAGTGGAAGCTGTGGCAGGAGCTGCAGAAGGGGCTATGGATGATGGCTGAGGTAGTATAGTGGTGAGTATTCCCGCCTGTCACGCAGGCGACCCGAGGTCAATCCCTAGCAAAGGCGCCAAAAATTGATCACGTCCAAAGCACACCTCAAAAGAGATATGAAATGGCCATATGCAATAATAGAAACCCAACTAAGAGTCGGGGTCGAATCCACAAAGAGTTAAGATGGGAGTTAGGGGTATATATTTCTACTTGAGTAGTTCGATTATCTAGATTGCACTTCCACAACAATGATTTGTTTTCTATTTATAATGTTACTCTAATGATTGCAAAATAAAGAAACAAGACTAGGGATAATTGTTTTTAAGGTTTTTTTTTTCTCAAATAGATAAAAAGTCTTGGGTTGTGACCATGACCTAAGTATTTGCCTAATGGGAGAAAGACTTTAACGCTTATTTTGTTGATTGGGGATGTATTATAGCTATCAACTTTAAATTTTCCACTCAGTACCTCTCGGTCAGAGAGTGGTTTTGCCCAATTTGGCTTTCTCAAGACCAAATGGGTATCACCCAACACAATTGATAAGAGCTCAAGTCGGGTTATAACTAACTCTAGGTTGAACCCTTTAATTGGGTTAATCAATCTCTCAATTGAACCAATTCCTTGTTAGCTAAATTATCCTACACTAGGTCTCTCTTTCTCAAGTAGAGGCTAAGGCAATTAAAGCATGAACTAAGCTAAATAATAAACACTCAATCATAAACAAGCACTAAATTAGATACCCATAAGGTTTACATACTAGGATTGTGTCACAACCCTAGTAAAAGTCTAGCTACTCATAATGGGTTTCTAAGAAAATAAGGAAGAAAAACTAAATAAACTCATAATGAAAGCTAAAAATGATTAAATTTATTGTAAATACACCCAAGTAATGAAAAACTTCCAAAAGTAGTAAAGAAAAAATGCTAAAACAACTTTAGTGGTTCAAACTTGACCTAATTTTGTGAAACTCGTCTAATTATACAAGACTGAAAAACTCGAACAAAAATACCCCTCGGGAGGTTCTGCGGCCGCACAATTCCATGTGCGGTCCGAAGATTTCTTCATCTGGCAGGAACTAGAGTTCTGCGGCCGTACATTTCTAAACTGCGACCGCAAGTCAACTCTTCTGCGATCTAGACAATTAGGACTGCATCCACAAGGCACTCTTCTACGGCCGCACAATTCTTGTGCGGTCCGCAACTCACAGAGGCTCCTGGACTTGGTCTTTTTGCATAATCTCTGATCTTCGACTCTTATCCTAGCTTTGCGGCCGCACAATTCATATGCGGTCTGCTAAATTTTTCCTCTTTATTTGCAGCCGCAGATGGAATTCTGCGGTTTGCAATTTCTTCTACGAACTGCACATTTGTGGTTATGCGCCCTTTATTGCCTTGTGCTTCGGACTACTCCTTTTTGAGTCAGATTTCATCTTGGGAGACCAACTTCCAGCATTCCTGCAATTTTGCACAATTTCATTAGTTTCGGGAACACAGTTCAACACATTTAGACTAAAATAAAAGCCAAAAGACATTAATAAGCAATCAAAATCACTACTTATCACACCTCGTAGAGTGAAGATTTAATCAAGAGTGGAGTCTTGACTACACGTTTGAACTAATCATCGAGTGAATTCGTGAAAATCATAAGAACATTAGAGTGAATTAAACAGAGTTAAAACCTAAATAGCTATCTTGTACCTAACCTTCCAAACCCTTATCCCTCATTGATAAGAAACCACTTTGCGAATCTTCAATTCCTTGCTGTCAATTGCGCGTTATTTAGTAGTTAAACTTAGTCATAATCATTTAAATCAAGCGTCGATCCTCCTGAATAGCAATTAAACCAGGAATCGATTGAACATTGTTTAAGTCCAATCCCTATGGAGACGATATTATATTGTACTATCTTTGATTGGCGAGTATCAATTTCGTGTTGTGTTTTGCGCTAGCCAGTTATGTTGTTGTTTTTTCTTCAATCCTTTGAGAGAATGAACGCGGCTGCACACTTGAGAGTGAATAATGTCATAGGGTTTGCAAGTGTGTATAGTCTTTTTCCTCATGTTAGTAATACATAAGTGAGGTCATCAAAGATGATATAAGGGTGTCCGGTACACAACATACTTCAACAGCGCCGCTATACTATTACGTGTGCCGTGCAACATCTTTAATAACTGTAAGAGTTGACTTGTACTGTGACCGCAAGAACTGATATCTATTTGTTCCTCCTGCTGTTCCCTTAACCGATTTCATTGAAACTTATGCCAGACATTTGACTTGTTGTTCATAACACAGAGAGGCTAGTTGTATCAGGTTCCCTATCTAGTTCTCATATGAAGTTTGTTAAATCAACAAAACAAAAGGCACATAAATTATCAATTTCCCTTTTCTTGATGATGACAAACTCAGAATTGATATTCCCTTTGTGATTCAGACCTGCATATTGTTCCCTCTGTAGAATAGACATAATTCGCCACTGAGAACCTGTTTCTCCCCATCAATTTTCTTCCATAAAAATAACAGACAAGTAAACGCAAAAAGAAATCTAGCAAAGTTAACTCATTCCACTTGTGTGCACACCACATAGCTAAAAACAGAACACAAAAGTATAACATGCAAAAAAAGGCTATGATGCTCATTAGTTTAAGGGAAAAGAACCATTATAGCAGTACCATCATTACAAAAACATACACAAATTAAACATCACTAGAGTACCACAACCAAAGTGGACAAATAACAAAAAAAGACATTCTAAGATTTTGCAGGTTCAGATAGACGGGACACTGATAAAGGGACAATTTATGGGGCACTGGATGAGGAAGGGAAGGACGGTGGAGAAATAGCTTTGAGGAGACCATCCACATGAGAATCAGCATCCCACTGCTCATTTATCAGTTACTCTTTCAGGTTCTCCACATGTTTCCTCAGCTCTGCATTCTCAATCGTCAAGCGGGCAACTTTTGCACCCTGAGCACTACCAGAACCAGGTTCGTGCTGTCTTGATTGAGCATCGATAAGTTGAGGGATTGTAGAACTTCTACCAACTCCCCGTTTTTGTCAATACACTCGCATTCCTTCAAGGTGTTCATTGAGAATATTTGTTTACGAGTTCCCACAGCTGCTTTCCCCAAGGGGACTTCAAAATGTTCAAAGACTTTTGTAAGCAGGATCCCATACAACAACCCATGATTTCCATCCTTGAAATCTTCCAACTTCATCATGCGTTTAATCGGAATCCCAGGCAGAGTGATGGGAGTGTAGACGTCAAATGCCTCCAAAAGAACCAGGTCCGCCATAGTTGTAATGGATTGCCTTTCAAGTCGTGGTAGCAGGACCTTGTTCACCAGCTTGAACATGAGTTGGTATTCTGGAAGCAGTGCCTTCTTGTGCACTCGTTCCCCTTGTTGAACAGCTTGAGGCTTCAGAATAAGCTTCCTAAAACTTGGGGAGCAGGTCTCCTCCGCAGTTTAGAGCCCCTCAGTAGGCACCTCAAGAATATCCCGGAGCACAGCCTCATCGATCACAAAGTCTACACTACTGACCTTCAAGCAGATGGTGTCACCTTCCATAGTGAACAGATCGGCATAGAAACTACAAACTTTCTCCTCATAAACCTTTGGACTCTGAACAGCAACGAGATGAGTCCACTTTTAGAAGTTGCACATTTAAACCAACTACCTCATTCCAGGCTTGTCAAGAATATTAGCATGAAAAACTCCGCTCCACAAACTTTTTGCTTTTTCAGTTTTGCTTTCCTTTCAAGCTCCGACACATCAACCCTGGCCTTCTTTGAGGAACCCGGTCCTCTTGAGAGTTCTTTTTCCCAACACTTTTCTCCTGCTCAACAGGCTTTTCCTTCTGACAAAACTTCTCTTTCTCAATGCCTTCTTCTTCACCAGTTTCATCAACCTTTGCAGATGATACCTTCCACTTTTTCAAAGTCACAACCTTCTTAGATTTTTTACAGACAAGAGGAGCAGGTTCCTCAGACAACTCCTAATCCTCAGCTTCCACAACAATTGCCGGAGGCAGATCCTCTTCATCAACTAGTCTACTTTTCACTAGCCTTCTTGTTTTCTTTTTCTCCTTATTCTCCTTTAGAGCATTGTCAAGAGAAACCTTTTTCTGCTGCCTAGTGGTGGGTCATTTAGAAACAGAACTTCGTGTAGCAGTTACACCACTCCTAGCAGCGATAAACTGGGCTACAGACAAACTGTCATAGTCCTCCTCACTTTCTTCTCCTTCTCCCTGTGACACTGACTTCATAGCAGGGAACATAATCTCTAAAGGGGTTGCATCAAGGTGAGGGGTTGAGGTAGGGTCAGTAGTGTGCATGGGCTATTTAATTGAGCATGAAGTTTCATCCCAAGTAGGAGCAGAGAACTCCTCTTGGGCAAAGGGACCAGGTCACTCTATAAGCTTCCCTGTAGTACAGACTGGTGCCTTTTCACCTTGAGGCACCTGGTCCCCATTTCCTCGTTCTTCCCCCTTAACCCAACATTCACACAACCAGGCACAAAATCTACAATTGGACTTCCCTCAGCAACAAAAGACAAAATATTTTCATCTTTCTCACCCTCATTTTCAAACAATGTAGTATTAGTAAGAGCGAGTGGAACATTACCTGATGACGACAGAACATTCAGATCAAACCCTTGAACTGTTGGGTTTTCATGTTACATCTCGCATTTCGTACGATTAAAGTTTCGTCTTCAGTTGATTGATGTAGACTCAGGAATGAGATTTTCATGAGATTACAAGCATTTATGCTATTTATAATAAGCAATAGGTACGTGCCATGAAAGATAAAGCGTAAACGAATCAAAGAAAATAAGTTTCATTGAAGGTTGTTGATTTGGGATAAATACGGTCCGAGCGATAATACCCGGTATTTATGGGCTAGTGCCATACAAAGTACTACATGACCATGATTGTAAGGTGTATAATGTATGTTAAAAGTGAGTAGTATTTTAAGTAAGTTGAGATAATTCTTAATTATGTGGGTAATTTGTTAATTATTAGGTAATGAGATATTACCTAATTAATTAGGGATATATTGGATAAGGATTAAATGGCACGATGTGGCACGCCCCCTACCCCCCCCCCCCCCCCCCACCAATTCAAATTAAGTGACTCACCATCTTGATTGCAAGGTGTCCATCTTAAGTAATATACACTTGACACTTACGTGACTCACCATCATGATTGGAAGGTGGCCGTCTTAAGTAATATACACATGACACTTACGTAAAGACATTTAGACGTTTGGCTTCATTTGGCCTTAAAATAATCAAGTAAGATATCTTATAACTTTCTTCCTAATTCAAACCTTGCAAAACAGATGTTAACCTTAATCCAACGAGATTTCACCACAATTTCTTGAATCAAAAAATTCCAACGAGAATTCTTAACACCTTAGCAACGTGAGATTTTGCGATTCTAAAGGAGTATGGTGCAACCTTTTCCAAGAATATCATACGTATTTTTCCCTACTCCAGGTATGTTAAGGCTATCCCTCCTTTATTTTGGCGTGATCCATACGATATAAACGAAACGAGCAAATGCACAACTTCCATAAATGACTCTATTCATAGGAGTATTAGAGGTTCCTATGTTCTTGAATTCCCATGTATCTTATTATCACATCTTCTGTTCATGGGTCCTAGAAAAATACGTAGTTGATAAAGTTTATTCGAAAGGTATATTGATCTTAGTAACATATTTTTATGCATTTCATTCACTTATACATGTACATTGACCCATGAACATATGGCGTTATATACGCGTATATATATGTACTTATATGTATATGGGATATGGGAAAAGGTTACGGCGTTATATAGGCACCACCACCTGATCAGCTGGTATATGTTGACGATGTTGCCCACAGTGGCCGAGACGATATGATGGGTGTCGTGCCCCTTTTTCTCGCGAAATAGGGTTTCGACATTTCTGGGACAACTCCTTTTTGAGAGGGTAGGGAATTGGAATTGAAAGAGTCCCCACCTAACGGATTAAGGTGCGCTGGGGCACCTAGAGCAGATAACTCATGTTAAACCAATTTACATCTCCAGAGATTGGGTAAGGGCTCGAAATTACCTCGAGGGGAAGGTGTTAGGCACCACTGAAGGTCCACAACGGTAGGTCTCGGTGGAACTTAACTTATAAATTAGTCTAAATAAGAAGAGAGAGGATTCTTTAATAGGGATGGGTGTCCCAAATTTTTTAGCCTAAAGGATCACCCCGTGCAACATTAATAATATTTCATAACTCCCTCGAGTTGGGGTGTTACTCATATTATTCAACGGGCACAGACTATCATCTCCTGCTACCCGATTACTATCTTTAGGTTGTTACCTAAAGCGCTCTAATTGATTCTAGTTCGTTCCTATGCGTGCACCACCCGTCCCTCACCTATGGCCCTGGAGGTATTAGGACCTCTATTTGGGATAGTTCTAGACCAAGCCTGGGTTGCTCAAAATGTAAAAGACTAGGCGACAAACAAAACATGCTAGGACTTGCAAGTATAAAGCAAATATGGGCTCATGTTAACCTCCGCACATAAAAAGCAAATGCACGCAATTAATTAGCAGGTTTTATTAATCTGCAGAATCCTATAGACAGGATATCTATGTGAGAAAATAGGCGAGCAGTGTTATATAGAAGAAGCTTCATTAAGGTGGGTATTAGGACCTAGTATTTGCCTACTGAATATCGTCTGGGTACCTCAAACAGTAATGCTTATAGAATCGGGAATTATTATCAAGTCCTATAGGCATATTATCTATGTGATCAACAGTGGCGACTATATTCAGAACCAAATTAGCAGAATCCTATAGGCATGATTTCTAATGTCGAACGGACTTAAATCCTATAGGCATGATCTCTAGGTTTGAAACTGATCTTAATCCTATAGGCATGGTATCTATTACTTGATTGATTTAAATCTTATAGGCATGTTCTAGGTTTGAAATTGATTTTAATCCTATAGACATGATATCTATTAAGCAGTGATACAAGCAGAAGTTATACACATTGCCAGAAAGGAAAAACAGTTAGATCAACATTGAGGTCCTATAGGCAGGATTGCTAACATATGTTTGTTGGACAAGTTGATACAGCCTATAGGCAGAATTTCTAATGCAATTTAATTTCCTATAGGCAGGATTTCTAATATGCAAGCATAGGGCATCACTCATACGATTTCAACAGAGATGAGGTAAAACAGGATTAACAGAGCAAATGAAACCCTATTGCCAAGATTTCTACCCGAATTACCCAAAGAGAAAACAGACCCTTCCCAATTTTACTATATACCCTAGAATCTATTTGTTACAAACATATTACAGGCCAGAGTAAACGAATAAATTACATAATAGTAGTAAGATAAACTATAGGGAGCCTTCATTAAGCCCAACTGAACTTGGGAACCAGGCCTTCACACCAATCAACTTTGAGGCTCATTTCATAAGTATAGCGTAGCCAAAACATGAGTGATTCACTAGTAGCACATATAGAACCAGATTTCCAGTGTGTCAAAGTTCCCAAGGGCCTCAGGGACCCAGGGCAATGCTCACACCAGAACCATGTATTCAGCAGATGATTCACAAGAGATGGGTAACCAGTTCACAATGTGTCAGAGTTCACAGGAGTCTCATGTGGACCCTGAGCAGTGCTCACACTGGGGTGGTTGATAACCTAAGGGACTAAGAGTGAGGTTTTATAAATCAGCACATAAAAGGGAGTAGGGACAGATTTCAAAACAGTTTCATTTCAGAAGAAACAAGGTTTAGAACACAGAATTGCATTCAGAAAACAGCAAAGTTTGCAAAGTACCTAGTTTCAAACATGTTAATTCAGAAGAGAGACTTAATTACACTAACGGAGCATGCTGACATTTAAGACAACCATTGTTTAGTCACAGAAATAAATTAGGCAAAGCAGTCATATCACCACATGACAAATTAACAGACAGGGCACATGAGAAACAAATTAGGACAAAATAACTAATTACATGCTTGTAGTATTGTATACGGCCAAAATCAGGGAGTTCGACTTTGGGGCTACTGTGGCACTCCACGCCCGACCTCGAGAAGCTCGAAGAAGAATTTGAAGTGTGGCACCGAGGTGCGTCCTCTAGGGAACATATCGAAGGTTCACTCTGACCAATCTCGGAGCAGTACAAATTGATGATCATCATGGAAAAGCGGGAAAGCTCCCAAGAATACGTGATTAGAGCTGACCAAGTCTGCAAGAATAGTACAAATCCGTACTGAGCTATTATACAGCTGTACCAATAGCTTTTCCCCGTCTTTATTAGACATGTACTATGTTGGGATTCCCCCCCTCCTATATAAAGGGGACCCTTGTAATTTTGTAACACACATGAATATTGAATGCAATAGAACATTCTCTGATTTTCTTGCCTGAACGTGTTCAACCATTACTCTACAGATTTATTGCTTGTTCATTTATTGTTCTACATTTATTGCCCATTACTAACCGCAAAAGGCTATCTTCGAGGCATTCGATATCATTGTTTCTTCATCAAGTGTTCATTGCTAACTGCCCTAACTAGACCTTGAGGCCCCCTGTTCCAGCCAACTCGAAGCCCAGTCATGCGACAGCATTGGTTTGCATATCTTATTCTCTTTACTTACACTTAGCATCTATTGCCAAACAACAAGTATTGAAATAAATCACATATTTTTAGAACCACAAAATCAAATATAACTATTAATACCATTTTTAAGGTAAACAGTTTGGCGCCCACCGTGGGGCTAGAAATAATAGTGATTGTTTTGGTGCTAGTTTTTTGAAAACACAAGTTATTCTTCACACTTTTTCTTGTCCGAGAATCTTTGATTTCAGGTCAAAAAATGTCTAACTCAGCAAATGCACACGAAAACAACAGTATTGAGCTTCATGGAGAGAATGGTGCAGATGCCAGTGTACCACCGCAAAACCCAGGGGTGGCACCCGCACAAATCCCCGTCGACTTGGGCTCACGTAACGTGTGCATGTCGATGTAAACTTCATACCAATGAAAGTGTGCGCGGGGAAAACCAACATGAAGCACATGGGACTCCAGCTAGGGATAAAAGAGAAGTTAGCCTTTAAGTCATTTTTGAGATGTTGCAAGCACAACAAGTGGCTATTGCTCAGCTACAAAGTCAACCAAAAACTCCAAGCACAGCAGCACCAGAAATGGCTCCTCGAGTCGAGCAGGCACCAGAGAGATCGAGTAACAACGGGTCAGCAGTAGACCCTGCTATTATGAAGATGCTCGAGGACTTCACCAAAAGGATGGAATCAGGAGAAAAAAAGATAGACGCTAACGATAAAAAGGTGGAGACTTATAACTCGAGGGTCGATCAGATCCCGGGCGCACCCACGATTCTGAAGGGTGTAGATTCAAAGAAGTTCGTACATAAACCATTCCCATCAAGTGCGGCTCCGAAGCCTATCCCGAAGAAATTCAGAATGCTCGATGTCCCAAAGTATAACGGGACCACGGACCCCAATGAGCACATTACCGCGTATACTTGTGCTGTAAAAGGTAATGACTTAAAGGAAAAAAAAATTGAGTCCGTCTTGTTGAAGAAATTTGGAGAAACACTGTCAAAGGGGGCTATGATGTGGTATCATAACCTACCCCCGAATTCAATAGATTAATTTGCCATATTGGTAGACTCTTTTGTGAGGGAACATGCTGGTGCCATCAAGGTCGCCACCAGGAAGTCTGATATCTTCAAAATCAAACAGAGAGAAAATGAGATGCTAAGGGAATTTGTATCTCGCTTTCAGATGGAGAGAATGGAATTACCACCAGTCTCCGATGACTGGGCAGTACAGGCCTTCACTCAGGGCTTGAACGAACGAAGCTCGATAGCTTCGAAGCAGCTAAAACAAAATTTGATCCAATATCCTACCGTGACTTGGGCGGATGTGCGCAACAGATACCAATCGAAGTTTAGGGTCGAGGATGACCAATTGGGAGCCCCCTCTGGCTCAGTATATCCAAGCAGGCTCCTAGCAAAGGAACCAAAGTCTATAGAAAGGGAGTCGAGATCAGGCAAAGAAAGGTATCAGTCATACTTCAGTGATCGAAGAGACACTTCGAGGCCGAATATACCTCGAAATGATCAAAGAGTAGATCGAGGCCGAAATTCCCGAGGACTTATGAGCAAGACTAGGTTTGACAGGCATTCGAGGCCAACGGAGTCACCCCGATTGTCGGAATACAACTTTAACATCGATGTCTCAGACATCGTATCAGCCATGGGTAGAATCAGGGATATCAAATGGCCAAAGCCCGCACAGTAAGATCCTTTGCGAAGGAACCCCAACTTGATGTGTGAATACCATGGCATTCATGGTCATAGGACCGAGGATTGTAGGCAGCTCCGAGAGGAGGTGGCTCGGCTGATCAACGAAGGGCACCTTTGAGAATTCCTCAGCAATCGAGCCAAGAACCACTCTCGAGAAAGAGAGGCGAACGGAAAGAATGGACCAGAAGAACCTCAGCACATCATTCACATGATCGTTGGAGGAACCGACGTCCCACAGGGACCCATGTTCAAACGGGCCAAATTGTCCATCGAACAGAAAGGCAAACTCGGAGCTATATACCCGAGGATGCCCTTACATTAGAGAAGAAGACATCGAGACCCTGTCCGAACCACATAATGATGCATTGGTAATTTCTTTTTTTTTTGAATAACGTTCAAATTAAACATGTGCTCGTGGATCCAGGTAGCTCGGCCAACATAATCAAGTCGAAGGCGGTGGAGAAGCTCGGACTGCTCGATCAGATCATACCCACCTCTCTAGTCCTCAATGGATTCGACATGGCAAGCGAGACAACGAAGGGAGAAATCATCCTCCCAGTCAACGTGTCCGGTATAGTTCAAGACACCAAGTTTCATGTCATCGAAGGTGACATGAGTTACAATGCCTTACTTGGAACACCGTTGATACACAACATGAGGGCGGTACCATCAACTCTCCATCAAATGATAAAGTTCCCAACAAAAGATGGTATAAAAACGGTGTACGGGGAACAACATGCAGCAAAGGAGATATTCGCAGTAAACGACATGGCATCATCATTGACTCTCCCCGTCCAGGATGAGTCAGGAAATAGGCTGACCCCCGAGGAACAGGTGGTCTGTGAGCATTCGAACGAAGATGACGAAGAAGACTTCCTCACTTTGGACCTTCGTTGGCCCCAAGGAGTCGGATGCAACAAAATCAACGGTCGAAGAACTCGAACATGCCGTCTTGATCGAGCATCTTCCAGATCGAAAGGTATACCTGGAAATGGGATTAACCCCCGAACTCAGGAAAAAACTCATCCGATTTCTTATTAACAACATTGATTGCTTTGCTTGGTCCCATTTAGACATGAAAGAGATCCTGGCGGAAATAACCACCCATCGACTAAGTGTCGATCTCAGGTTCAAACCAGTGAAGCAAAAAAAGAGGCCTCAATCTGAGGTAAAACATGCATTCATCAAAGACGAGGTAACATAACTCCTCAAAAGAGGATCAATTAGAGAGGTAAAATACCCCGAATGGTTGGCTAATGTAGTAGTGGTTCCCAAAAAAGGAAATAAATTAAGAATGTGCGTAGATTATAAAGACTTGAATAAAGCATGCCCAAAAGACTCATTCCCATTGCCCAACATCGATCGTTTGATCGATGCCACGGCCGGCCACGAGATCCTCACTTTTCTCGACGCCTACTCCGGGTATAATCAAATTCAAATGAACCCAAAGGACAGGGAAAAGACTTCGTTCATCACAAAGTATGGTACATACTGTTAAAATGTAATGCCCTTCGAGCTAAAAAACGCAGGAGCTACGTACCAACGCCTAGTTAATAAGATGTTCGAACATCAAATAGGCTAATCTATGGAAGTTTACATTGATGACATGCTAGTTAAGTCCCTGCGCACAGAGGACCATTTGACTCATTTGCAGGAAACATTCGATATCCTTAGAAGCTACAACATGAAGCTCAACCCCGAGAAATATGCCTTCGGAGTAGGATCTGGCAAATTTTTAGGCTTCATGGTGTCGAATAGGGGGATCGAGATCAACCCCGACAAACTCAAGGCCATTGAAGAAATCACAGTGGTGAACAATGTGAAGGCCGTACAACGGCTGACCGGGCGGATAGCGGCCTTAGGACGATTCATCTCTAGATCGTCAGATCGGAGTCATCATTTATTCTTCTTGCTCAAGAAGAAAAACAACTTTGAGTGGACTCCGGAATGCCAACATACTTTTGAGGAAATAAAGTGGTATATCTCGAGCCCGCCTTTGCTCCACACCCCAAAGGAAGATGAAATGTTGTACTTGTATCTGGCCGTATCCGAAGTAGCGGTAAGTGGTATGTTGGTTCGGGAAGAACAAGGTACGCAATTCCTATTTATTACGTAAGTCGGACTCTAGGAGATGCTGAAACCAGGTATCCACACCTAGAAAAATTAGCTCTTGCATTAATAAGTGCATCTCGGAAATTAAAACCTTATTTTCAATGCCATCGTACGTATATATGTTTTAACAACATACTCTCTTCGAAACATCTTGCACAAACCTGAATTATCGGGCAGATTGGCCAAATGGGCCATCGAGCTCGGAGGGTATGATATCGAGTACCAACCTCGGACAGCTATCAAGTCCCAAATTTTGGCAGATTTCGTGGCCGACTTTACGCCTGCCCTCGTGCCCGAGGTAGAGAAAGAATTTTTGCTAAAAACAGGCACATCATCGGGGGTATGGACCCTATTCACCGATGGTACCTCGAACGCGAAACGGTTCGGACTCGGCATCGTTCTGAAACCGCCTACGGGCGGCATGATTAGGCAATCTATTAAAACTTCAAAATTAACTAACAACGAGGCCGAGTATGAGGCTATGGTTGCAGGTCTTGAGCTGGCTAAGAGCCTAGGAGCAGAAGTCGTCGAAGCAAAATGCAACTCCCTTCTGGTAGTCAACCAAGTAAATGGGAGCTTCGAGGTTTGAGAAGACAGGATGCAAAGATACTTAGAAAAACTTCAAGTCACATTGCATCGTTTCAAAGAATGGACTCTGGTCCACATTCCTCGAGATCAGAACGGTGAGGCTGATGCACTCGCGAACCTAGGGTCATCCGTCGAAGAAGATGACATACTCTTGGGAGCCGTTGTACAGTTATCCAAGTCGGTGATTGAAGAAGGCCACGCCAAGATCAACTCAACAAGTGTAATATAGGATTGGAGGAATAAATACATCGACTATTTAAGAAACGGGAAGCTGCCCACAGACCCAAAAGAATCGAGGGCCCTTCGAGCCAAAGCAGCTCGATTTTCACTCGACGAGAATTGAATACTATATAGAAGGACCTTCGACGGACCTCTTGCAGTATGCTTGGGACCGGGGGACACCGATTATGTACTTCGAGAAATCCACGAGGGCATTTGTGGAAATCATTCCGGCGCCGATTCTTTGGTTCGAAAGGTGATCAGAGCAGGCTACTATTGGGACAACATGGAGAAGGACACCAAGGAATTCGTTCGAAGGTGTGACAAATGCCAAAGGTTTGCACCAATGATTCACCAACCCGGTGAACAGCTACATTCAGTCTTATCGCCATGGCCGTTCATGAAATGGGGGATGGACATCGTCGGCCCCCTACTAACGGTGCCAGGTGAAGCTAGATTTATTTTGTTTATGACTGACTATTTCTCAAAATGGGTGGAAGCACAAGCCTTCGAGAAGATAAGAGAAAAAGAAGTCATTGACTTCATCTGGGACCACATCATATGCCGATTCGGGATCCCCTCCGAGATTACATGTGATAAGGGGAAGCAGTTCATAGGCAGCAAGGTGACGAAATTCCTCGAAGATCATAAAATCAAGAGGGTCCTATCAATGCCCTATCACCCATGTGCAAATGGACAGGCCGATTCCACGAACAAGACCATCATCCAAAATTTGAAAAAGAGGTTAGAAAATGCAAAGGGAAAATGGAGAGAGGTGTTGCCCGAAGTACTATGGGCATACCGAGCAGCTTCGAAGTTGAGCACAGGAGAGACACCGTTTTCTTTGGTATATGGGTTTGAGGCTTTGATAGCGATCGAAGTCGGAGAGCCAAGCACCAGATTTCGACATGCCACCGAGGACTCGAACAGTGAAGCCATGACTACAGCCCTTGAGCAACTAGATGAAAAGTGAGAGGCTGCACTAGTTTGAATGGCCGTCCAAAAATAGAGGATCGATAGATATTATAATAGGAGAACAAACCTATGATACTTCGAGTCGGGGACTTAGTCCTAAGGAAGGTCACCCTCAACACTCGAAACCCAAATGAAGGGAAGCTAGGCCCGAGTTGAGAAGGATCGTACCGCGTCCTCGGAATAGTAGGCAAAGGGTCCTACAAACTTGGCACCATGGAAGGCGAGCAACTTCCAAGCAATTGGAACATATCGATGCTCAAATGCTATTATTGCTAAAGTATAACCTTCTCCCTTTTTGCTTTATGTCGCTTACTAATTTCTTACAAGTGTTCAATGGGAGACGCCAAAGCACCCTTCGACTCGAAGACTTTGGGTTTTAAAGCATGCGTTGTACTCTTTTTCCCTTCGATCGGGTTTTATCCCGAATGGGTTTTGCCGGGGAGGTTTTTAACGAGGCAACATCTATATGCTACCTAAGGAGAACTCAACAAGTATTCAAGGCATCTTCCCAATCAGCATCGAATACTGGGGGGGCATCCCCCTCGGAGGTTATCTTTTCGAAAAAATTGAGTTACGCCTAAGGGGACCTCGATAGGAAATTATTGTATTGGGCCAAGCGGTCGAATAAACCGTGTCCATGTAGAACAATCGAGCCTCCGAAGGCAAGAACATGTACACATATATCAAAGAATCAAAGAAGCCTCTCTGCTTGTCAAAACACTGTGTGTGTCAAAGAAGTTTACTACTGTCACACAAAACGGCTCAAGGGCCAAAGATCCTCGAACACTTGGGGACTATCATCGACAGTCAGCTCATCGAAGCATTCAAAAACTCGAATTCATAAGACCTCAATTAGGCAACTTCGAGCTCGTAAGACCTCAGTGAGGCAGCATCAAATCTGTAAGACCTCAACGAGGCATACCCAAACTTATAAGACCTCAATGAGGCAATACCGAGCTTATAAGACCTCAATGAGGCGTACTCAAATTTACAAGACCTTAAAAGGCGTTAACCCCAATATTAAGGCCAAGGCTATATATTCGAACTTGTAAAACCCCTAAAAAGGCATATCCTCTATATAGATCCCAAGGTCACCGCACCCGGGGACTAAAGGCTACGGCCAAACATAAAGACTACGGTCAAACAAAAAGTCTACTGCCGAATTAACGCGGCTCGGAGACGTCCGACTGCCGCTATAAAACTAAAGGCCTTCAAATACTTCAAAAATACTTCGAAAAGAACCGGTTAATCAAGCTACCCTCGGCATAAGCAAAGGAGCTTCGATAATAGCAGCTACAAACAATAAAAAGGCTTAAAAAACAATCAGCCGTCGATGAAAACGTTTCAAAAACTCAGCCTTTGAGCGAACCTCCCGAGGTACTCAGCTATCGTCACACATCGACTCATAATTGAGGTTCTCGTTTGAGTCGTCGAAGAGTCGGACAAACATAAAACATGCCAAGGCATAATCAAAACTTCAAAAGTCTTTAGCCAAAATGAGGGAAAACTATAGCCATATTAGAGGTCTCATCGACCCAATCCAAAAAGAGCCTAAGGGCCAATGCGTAAGAGCCTAAGGGCCAATGCATAAGAGCCTAAGGGATAATGCGTAAGAGACTAAGGGCCAACATAAAGAGCCTCAGGGCCAATCAAAAGAGCCTCAGGGCCGATACACGGAGTCTCAGGGCCGAGCTAAAAAGCCTAAGGGCCAATATGTTGAAAACCTAAGGGTCAATGAGCCCGAGTCAAAACTTTATTCGAGGACCGAGCCCTAAACTGTCAACTATTATCAATTACTCATTAAACACAAACTAAGGATTCCTATATTATAAGCCCGACACAGCAGACTGGTTTTCAACAAGCATCAAAGTTTATTCCAAAAAGGCAAAAGGAAGACAAGAAATGACGAAAAGCAACGATACTTATATATATAATAAAGGTTCACAAAGACATATTTGCAAGGCTCACGCCTGGCGCCCTTACATAATAAAGGGACAAATAAAATCCTAATCTACCGCCGGGGTCACTTGACCGGACAGAGCTCCCTCAGAAGTTGGGCCTTTAACGGCTTGGCCCTCGACCCCCGGAATATGAACGACCTCCTCCCCCTCGGGGACTTCACCTTCATCTTCATCATCCTCCGAGCCACTGGCCGAACCACTGGCTGAACCATCATCAGAAGAAAGCAGAGCTGCCGATTCTTCCTCTAGGGCTTTCACCTTCTCGGCCTCGACAGACAAATCGATGCCCCCTGCATTACATCCTCAAGAGCCTGCCTCTGATCTTAATCGGGCATGCTCCAGGGCTCGGGCCAGTTCAAGCTATGCCTCTTCAGATACCTTCTTGGCTCGAGCATTTGCAGCAGCAGCATCTTCTCGGTACGAGGATATGAGCGCATCAGCTTCAGACTTGGCTGCAGATAGCGCGACGCCCGATTCAACATGGAAATCCTTATACTTACTACTATTCGCCCTTGCATCCTGAAAATGATGCTCAACCGAGGTCAACTTCCCCTTGAGGAATATCTCTCTCGGAGGCTATCTCATCCACACGCTGCTTGAGTCCGAGAATCTCAATATCCCTGGCTCTGAGCCCCTCCCTCATCAGGACATCTTTCTTCTCAAGCTGCAAAAATCAACCCAAAGGTGTTAAATCCTAAAGCCGGACAAGCATGAAAATAAAAACATACGAAGACTATATCACCTGCTCAACAAGATCGGTCCGCTCTCGAGACACCGTCTCCAAATGAGCCCGAAGGTCATGAAGTTTTTCCTCCTTTTTGGTAAAAAGAGCTCTGAGCTCGTCAGCCTCTGATGAGAGCCTCCTACACTATTCATCAAAGCGGGTCAACCCAGCTTAGGAATTAGCAAAGGCTCGATTGTAAAGCACTATAGCCTGAAAGCATAAAAGTACAAAATCAGGAAGATGAGGATCGGAGCTGAGATCATAGTCGACGAAAGATTACCTGTTTGTATAGCCTCTCGGCTTTCTCGAAAATGAGTGAAGCGTTAAGCTCAGTCACTTCAACCGCTTATGTCATGATATTGGCATTAGGACCAAGGCATCGGAAATTAATTTGTCACAAATCATTAAGGACAGCCTACAAGTCGAGTTCGAGCAAACACTCACTTGACTACCAAGCCCGTGGGCTGCCCGAGTTCGAGAAAATCCTCACTCAGAGACTACCTATGTAGCCTAAGGGCTAAATTTATTTCGAGTTCGAGCAAACACTCACTCGACTACTAAGCCCAAGGGCTACCTGAGTTCGAGAAAATTCTCACTCGGGGACTAATTACGAAGCCTAAAAGAGCTAACTTCATTTCAAATTCGAGAACCGTGTTGACAAGACCTCTATACAGCTTTTCTGTCATATCATTTAATGATCTCACGTGGTTGATATCACAATGGAGGTATCGAAGACGCAAGAACTCAAGATCATTTCTTATCATTTCATTCTAAGAAACGCGGGGACTATCTGTATACGAACAAAATCGGGGAGTTCGACTTTGGGGCTACTGTGGCACTCCACGCCCGACCTCAAGAATCTCGTAGCAGAATTTGAAGTATGGCACCGAGGTGCATCCTCGAGGGATCGAAGGTTCGTTGTGGTCAATCTCGGAGCAGAATCGATGATCGTTATGGGAAGGCGGGAAAGCTCCCAAGAATACGTGGTTAGAGCTGACCAAGTCTGCAAGAATAGTACAAATCCGTACTGAGCCATTATACAGCTGTACCAATAGCATTTCTCCGTCATTATTAGACATGTACTATGTTAGGATTCCCCCCTCCTATATAAAGGGGACCCTTGTAATTTTGTTACACACATGAATATTAAATACAATAGAACATTCTCTGCTTTTCTTGCCTAAACGTGTTCAACCATTACTCTACAGATTTATTTCTTGTTCATTTATTGTTCATTTATTGTTCTTCATTTATTGCCCATTACTAACCGCAAAAGGCTATCTTCGAGGCCTCCGATATCATTGTTTCTTCATCAAGTGTTCATTGCTAACTGCCCTAACTAGACATTGAGGCCCCCTGTTCCAGCCAACTCGAGGCCTAGTCTTGCGACAGCATTAGTTTGCATATCTTATTCTCTTTACTTACACTTAGCATGTATTGCCAAAAAACTAGTATTGAAATAAATCACATATTTTTAGAACCACAAAATCAAATATAATTGTTAATACCATTTTCAAGGTAAACAAGTATCATAAGAATGCAAGGTTCGAAACATGTGCAGGATTAAGCTAAATCTTAAAGGATTCACATTATTCAAAATAGCGAATCTTAAACTAACAGTATTAACCATAATATTAGAAGAGAGTTATAGGAGCATAAAAAGTAGAATCATGCTAAAAGTAAGGTTCAAGACATGTTGCTCAAGTAACACTGATTATGAAAAACATGAAGAATAAAACGACAAGGGACTAGGGGATTACCAGTTAAGCAAGAAAGCAAGTAGATATGCCACAGCAGTTAAGTTCCAGAATCACTTGGCCTTGGCTTTCGGCTGACCAAGAGCAGAAACAATGAGCATAGAATCACAGTAAAGAACTAAGTTTTAGTGAGAGTTTGAGAGTTCGAGTCTTGTCCTAAAGGGAAGAGGGGAAAGGGTTTAAATAGTGTTCAATTAGGGAGACAAATAAGGGAATAAATCAAACATACACAAATAAGGAAAGAAAATAAATCGGGATTCAATTGAAGTTCGAGTTCAGTCAATTAACGACTAATCAGGAAAGTACTACTTAGAATAAGGTAAGTATCATATAGAATCAATTATCCATCAGCAAATAAGGTAAAGAAGTAAAGGAACAAGGTAGAGTGAACAAAGTAAGGAAAATTAACAATCAGTCTCACCGCAAATAAGGCAAGCATTAAGGAAAGTATCAGTACCATAAGAGTAAAAGTCTCAAATCGTAGTTTTAGGTAAAATATACAAAATCGGCAGTAATAACAAGTAAAGAGATGCATATAGGCATATAGACAGAGATTTTAACACAATAATTAAAGAGTCGAACAGATTTGATTTGATTTTGAAGAATCAAAAATCTCTAATTTAGGGTAAGTGGAAATTAGTCAGAAATTAACAAAGAAAATTATAATAAGATGCACAGAGACATATAGATGGAAAGATTAAGGGAAAAATAATTAAAAAATCAAGAACCAGATTAGATCTAGAAAGATCTGAGCCCTTATTTTAGGTAAACCATGAAATCGATAAAAAATAAAGGCAAAGAGTCATATAGTTTAATAGAATGAACATAGACAGGAGGTTATTCAGAAGAAACATAGAATCGAACCAGATTTGGTTCAATTAAAGAAAGTCTGAAACCCTAACCGTAGGGTTAAGTCGAATCACTGAGAGATACAGAAAGATTCGTACTTTCAAAGATGAAAAATGATGAACACTGCCGGAATAAGCAACAGGTTAAAGATTTTGAACCAGATTTGGTTGGATATTTCCCAGATTTGCTTGCAATTCTAGGCAAGCCATATGTAATACCAAAAACGGGTAGCCAGTAAGGAGATAAGATGAATAATGTAAGAATATCGTCGATGGATTCCATATCTGGTTGGAATCGAAGGGAGATTGGGGGTGACGACGCTCAGGGTTTCAGAAGAAGAGGAGAGGAGGGAGTTTGAAGGCGGCAATTTAGAGAGAATGAGGGGTTAGGGTTAAGGGGAGCTAAATTAAAGGGGTGTGAATGTGGGCCGTTGATCTTGAAAGATCAACGGCCAAAATTGAAAGAGGGGATCTGGGTAGGGCAAAACGGGTATTGGGTAAGGGTTTTTTGGTTTGGGCTGGGGTGGATTGGGTTAGGATTTTTAGTTGGACTGGGGTAAATTGGGTTGGTTTGGGTAATTCTAGGTCCGAATTTAAATAAAAATGGGGCCAGATTTTAAATACCCAATTAAATTAGTAAGTAATTTATAAAAAATAATTAATAAATAAAAAAATATCACTTGTGCATGAAAATGATTTTAAATAATTACTTAACATTATAAAAAGTTATTTTTGTGTAAATAATGTAATTATGCATATATATGGGCTATTATAGCAAAATATGCAATTTTAGCCTAAGGATGCAAAATAAGTATATATAATAATATTTAAAGTTTAATATTGATATAAATGATGGGAAATTAAATAATGAATCATTATAAAATTATTAGTGATGCGATTAATAATTATTATATAAAAATGCAGGAACAAAATAATTAAAAGCCTTTAAAAATTATAGAAAATTATGGGAAAATACAAGGTGATGCTCATGCACTATTTTGAAGGTATATATGCATTTTTGAAATGTATGAGGGAAAAATTGGGTAGCAACAATGGGATGCCCTCGGAGGCTTGATAATGTTATGTACACCTATACCTATGAATGACACAACATTTATACGAACGTGCATGACATTATAAATGTTTCAGAATTTACAAAGTTATTTAGACTTACAGACGGAATTCTTTATTACATGTTTCATCTATGTCTCTTATGTACTGATCTTCATGCCTTACATACTCAGTACATTATTCATACTGACGCCCTATTTCCCGGGGCCTGCGTTTCATGCTCGCAGGTGCAGTTAGACAAGCTGACGGCCCCCCTTCTTAGGATCCTTGATCAGCAACAGTTGGTATGCTCCATTTGATCTGGGGCTGCTTTGGATTTTGGTACGATATGTTTGTATACATATATGGGTATGACGGGGCCCAGTTGTTCCCTTGTACGGTTGTATATTCTGTTAGAGGTCTGTAGTTATTTATGTATAGTTGGATAGTATGTGGCCTTGTCGACTTCCAATTTTCGATATATAGTTGTCTATAGCAGCCTTCTAGGCTCGCCCTACGTATTCCGCACGTATATGTATATTGGTCTTTTGGACAGGTTTTCCTCACGTATGTTATTCTCGTAATTCATCAGATGTTATTCATGTTTATATCTTAGTCGCATGCTTAAGGGTGTTCGAAAGGTAGGACTCGGGCACTCGTCGCGGCCAATCGCTTTGGATTGTGACAAAAGTGTTATCAGAGCAGTTCTGTCCCAGGTTTGTCTACAGACCGTGTCTCGTAGAGTCTTGTTTAGGGTGTGTTGTGCACCACACTTGTAAATAGGAGGCTACCGGATATTTAGGATGGTTACTTTTCTTTCTAATCCAGATTGTGTGATAGAACTGAGTCATAAGTATCCACTCTTAATATTTACCTTATTTATGTTTTTAGTGATACCTATACTACTAGACGACAGGCGCTAGCCGCTAGCACGGGTAAGAAGGCTACGAAAGTGTTAGAAAGAGATATAAGTTACATTATGGAGTCAGCCCACCGGAGATCATGGGTTCTATTGAGGAGGATCCAATGAGTCATCCATTCTAGCTGTTTCAATTACTCCGGCAGCTGATGGGGTGAGAGGAGTTCCGAACTCACCAAGGCCCTTAGTCTCTGCTCTAGACAAATACTATCAATGCCTAAGTTTGTCGTCATCAAAAAGGGGGAAATTGATGGGTTTTCAATGTCTTTGCCTTATGCTTCTTATGTTTTTATGATCTAACAAACTTATGGTGAAGAACCAAATAGAGAACCTGACCCACGTGGTATACATTTCAAATGAATAATGTCCAGTCTGATCTCCAGCAAATGAGTGAACAACCACAAGGAAGAACACAACAGGGACCTGGCCCCTTAGGGTTCTTCGACAGAAGTACAAGCCAACAGTACAGCTGGAACGTAACAGGAGAAGGTGACTGTCTCGCAACTGTTACAAAAGAGGAACACAACAAGGACATGGTCCCTTAATGTTCTTTGACAGAAGTACAAGTCAACTAAACAGCTGGAACACAACTGCACAAAAGTGACTGTGCAGCATACAGTGCAGCAGTCACTTCTCATTGGGAAGAAGCGTGTACCAAGAGTTGACATCGCCGTCCATTGTGATATCTTTTGCAGCATAACAACCTGGTGCAAGGCACAAAATAGACGTGTGCATTCAGTGATATTCTCTCAAGCATAACAGTGTTCATCCTGCATTGAAGTCACTGGTGTGTCAAGAACAAGAAGACAACTCCACTAAGGATCAGTTTCTTAATGAGTTTATGTACATCCGTAGTTGAGTTGTAATCTTGTTATTTGCTCTTCATTGTATTTCCTAGTTTGCTTTCTTAGAAGCTTTGTCTTAGGAAAAAACCAAAATTCGTAAACTCCCTGAGTTTACGTTGTGGCTAGGTTTAGTCATAAGCAAAACCCTTTGTAACCGGAGAGTCACAAAGTGACTTGTGGTGGAAACATCACAAGTTAGTCAAAGCCTTTGTAACTAGGATAGTTATAGAGTGGCTTGTGATGAGAGCATCACAAGTTAGTTGAAGTCTTTGCAATAGGGTTATTGTAAAGTGGCTTGTAATAGGGAGATTGCAAGTTAGTGAAGTTAAAAGCCTGCAAGAGTAGGTCGTGGTTTTTTGATCCCCTTGTGTGAGATTTTTCCACGTAAAAATCCCTTGTCCTCTTTACTTCCAGTATTCATAGCATTCTCAGCATCATCTCATATAGGACCAGGTACTCTATAGTTTGGTGGACTCATATAAACTAACAATTGGTATCAGAGCAGGTTCCTCCTATCAGGCTAACACCTAGGAAGGATCCTCATGCTGCTCCACCCAACTTTGAGGAAGGACAGTCAACATACAGACCTCCCACGTTCAATGGTAGTACTATGGCTGGTGGAAGACCCGCATGCATGATTTTATGATGGCAGAAGATTCAGAACTGTGGGACATCATCTGTGATGGTCCACATGTCCCCATGAAGAAGATTGAAGAAACAGGACAAATGGTGCCGAAATGCAGAAAAGAGTACAACGCAATTGACAGAAAAGCTGTAGAAAAGNATAACAGTGTTCATCCTACATTGAAGTCACTGGTGTGTCAAGAACAAGAAGACAACTCCACTAAGGATTAGTTTCATAATGAGTCTATGTGTATCTGTAGTTGAGTTTTAATCTTGTTATTTGTTCTTCATTGCATCTCCTATCTTGCTTTCTTAGAAGCTTTTCTTAGAAAAACCAAAAAATCCGTACACTTTCGAGTTTATGTTGTGACTAGGTTTAGTCATAAGTTTAAAGTCTTTGTAACTAGAAGAGTCGCAAAGTGTCTTGTGGTGAGAGCATCACAAGTTAGTCAAAGCCTTTGTAATAGAGTTATTACAAAGTGGCTTGTAATAGTGAGATTGCAAGTTAGTGAAGTTAAAAGCCTTCAAGTGTAGGTCGTGGTTTTTGGATCCCCGTGTGTGGGATTTTTCCAAGTAAAAATTCCCTTTGTCTTCTTTACTTACAGCTTTATTAGCATTCTCAGCATAACCTCGTAGAGGATCAGGTACTCTACTGTTTGGTGGACTCATACAAACTAACAATTATTTTATGAGGACGTAGGGAGCTCTGCCCCGACTTTTATATATTATGGTTATGTTTTCTTAGAGGTTTTGCAGACAGTATATAGTTTTGGGTATGACATGTCTACGGCCTTGTCGACCCTTATGTATCTATATAAACCTTTTTTTTTGAATGAGTTCTGTGAGTTAAGTCTATATAAACCCTTACGTATGTATATATATATATGTGTGGGGGGGGGGGCACATAATGGCCCATAATAAGTTTGATAACAAATAAGGATAAGGTACGTGGCGCTTGGTTAGGTAGAATTTGATGTTATAATGGGCATGGATTTGTTGGCTTCTTGTTATGCTAACGTTGATTGAAGATTAAATGTGGTTCGGTTCTAATTTCCAGGAGAGCTTGTTTTCGGAGCAGAAAGGTAATACGGCATCGTCGAGAGGTAGATTTATTTCATGTCTTAAGGCAAGGAAGATGATCAGAAAAGGTTATGATTATCACTTAGTTCGGGTAAAGACTGTGAAAGTGGAGTCACCAATTGTTCTATCCATCCCTATGGTTATTGAGTTTCCCGATGTTTTTTTTTCGATAAGCTTTCGGGTCTTCCGCCAGAGTAAGAAATTGTGTTTGCTATTGACCTACTAGCAGATACTCATCCAATATCTATTCCTCCCGATAGAATGGCCCCCGCAGAGCTGAAAGAGTTGAAGGAACAACTAAAGGACTTGCTTGAAAAAGGCTTTATCAGACCTAGTACATCACCGTGGGGAGAACCTGTGTTATTTGTGAGGAAGAAAGATGGTTCTTTGCGGATGTGTATTGATTACAGATAGTTGAATAAGGTGACAATCAAGAATAAGTACCCACTCCCAAGGATTGATGATTTATTTGATTAGTTGCAAGGTGCCAAGTATTTCTCGAAGATAGACGTGGGGTCCAACTACTATCAGGTAAGGGTTAAGGAGAAAGATATCCCGAAAATAGCATTCAGTACCAGATATGGGTACTTTGAGTTTCGTGTTATGTCATTCGGTTTGACTAGTGCCCCAGCAGTATTCATGGACTTGATGAACCGAGTGTTCAGACCCTTTCTAGATCTATTCGTGATTGTATTATTTGATGTTATATTGGTGTAATATCGTTCAACGACTGAGCACGTAGATCATTTGCATACTGTGTTTAATGTTTTACAAAAAGGGAAGTTGTATGCAAAATTCTCTAAATTATGTAGCTTTCCTTGGGCATATTATTTCAAGTGAAGGTATTCGGGTTAGTACACAAAAGATTGAGGCAGTAAAGAATTGACCTAGACCCACGACACCGACGGAGGTTCTTAGCTTTCTCCATTTGGCAGTTTATTACAGGAAACTTGTAAAGGAATTTTCTTCTCTTGTAGCACCTTCAACAAAAGTGGTATGTGATGTCTTGCATGATGTTCCAGAATAACATAAGGAAATCTGTGGTGCAAGAAAGTTGAAGGAAGGTTGCGAATAAGTATAAATAGATATGCGTAGGTCACAAGCTAAAGTATGGTAGAGCGACAAGGATTTAGGAAGACAGGAGTAAGGATAAGAAAAGGTGAGTGAAAAGGTGACAAGAATGGATAAGTCCTTGGGATTAAGCTCATGAAAATAAGAGAGCTGACAGTTTCTCTAAGTTATAGAAAGCTCAGTATAGCCTGAATGAACTCAAAAGAGTCTAAGACTAGTAACATTTAGAAGAGATGGAATGCTGCCTTGGTAGTGGAATAAGGGCGTAATTGTGATAAATAAAGGATGAAGTTCGGGCCTCCGAAAGGGAGAATTGCATAAATTGTAAAAGATTAGAATACCTATGTAAGTTAACTCAGAAGGGAGCTAAGTTTCAGTGGATTGATGCTTGCAAAAGGAGTTTCCAGGCATTGAAGGACAAATTAACTTCAACACCAGTTCTAATGCTCCCAGAAGGGACCGATGGTTATGTTATCTACTGTGACGCTTTTGGTATTGGATTGGGTTGTGTACTAATGTAGTATGGTAAGGTTGTAGCTTATGCTTCTAGACAACTAAGAAAGCACGAGAAGAATTACCCGACCAACGATTTAGAGTTAGCCGCAGTGATTCATGCACTAAAGATATGGAGGCACTACTTGTATGGAATTCATGTTGATATCTATATGGATCATAAGATCCTCTAGTATATCTTCAAGCAAAAGGAATTGAATTCACATCAAAGGAGATGATTGGAGCTACTTAAAGACTATGATGTTGATATTTTATACCATCCGGGGAAGGCAAACGTAGTAGCTGACGTCCTCAGCCGTAGATCTATGGGTAGCCTGTCATATTTACAGTTGTTAGTTCATTATGGGGATGTCACCCCTCAGAAGGAGAAGACACCGTTTGAGATTACAGAAGAAGGGATCCTCCGATATCGAGGACGATTATGTGTCCCTAATGTTGCAGGGCTGCATCCGCATGTTATGCGAGAAACTCATTATTCTATCCATCGAGGAGCAACAAATATGTATCATGATATCAGGAAAGTATATTGGTGGGGTGGAATGAAAAAGGATAGCGGAGTTTGTTGCTCAGTGCCCTCACCGTCAGCAGGTTAAGATTGAGCGTCAAAAACCCGGTGGATTATTGCAGGCTATGGAAATTCCGACTTGGAAATGGGAAGTAATCAATATAGATGTCATCATAGGCTTACCTCGTACCCAGCGTAAGTTCGACTCTATATGGGTGATTGTTGATGGTCTTACAAAAATCAGCCTATTTTCTGCCCGTTAGGACTACATATTCTGCAGAGGATTATGCAAGGCTTTATATTAAGGAGATAGTACGATTGCATGGTGTCCCTGTATCTATTATGTTGGATATAGGAGCTCAATTTATAGCTAACTTCTAGAGGTCCTTCCAAATAGGATTGGGGACTCAGGTAAGTCGTATTACAGCATTTCATCCCAGACAGACGGACATGCTGAGCGTACTATTCAAACACTTGAGGATATCATCTACCACTTATTGAGTTCGAATATAATAATAGCTACCATTCCAGTATTCAGATGGCTCCGTACGAAGCTCTTTACGGTTGAAAGTGTAGGTCACCTATAAGGTGGTTTGATTTTGGGGGAAACTATGTTAGTAGGACCAGAATTGGTACAACAGGCAACAGGAAATCGAGAAAATTAAGCTTAAATAGGAAAGGCTATTAGCAGCTCAAAACCGCCAGAAGTCTTATGTAGATAATCGACGGCGAGACTTAGAGTTTCAGGTTGACGACTGGGTATTCCTAAAAGGTATCACCGATGAAAGGTGTTTTGAGGTTCGGTAAGAAAGGAAAACTTAGCCCTCAGTACATTGGACCATAAGGGATCATACGCAAGGTAGGCTAGGTAGAATATGAGTTAGACTTGCCTTTGGTCTTGGAGTCTATACATCTAGTCTTAAATGTGTCTATGCTCCGTAAATGTGTCGGAGATCCTTCTAGAATCGTGTCAGTTGACGACGTTTAGGTCACAAAGCAGCTATCATATGAAGAAACTCCCACTGCCATATTAGACAGACAGGTTAAGAGATTGAGAACTAAACACGTAGCTTCGGTGAATCTACTTTGGAGAAACAATAATGTGGAAGAAGTGACTTGGGAAGCCAGAGAAGACATGAAGTATAGATATCCTCACTTATTTCTTCTTCCAGAGAAGGATCCGACTGAGACATCACAGCCTTAAGGTACGTGTATGGATTCTTGTGTTTGTTATTAACATTGGTCGTGTGAGGCCATTGTCGTTATTGACGAATGTGGTCCTAAGTGGCATTGAATTATTGAGTTTTCTACAGAAAGGGTTGACAGTAGTATTGTTACAAAGGCGACTCTGCCGAAGTTTATATAGATCCCGGGGAGTTGAACATTTAAGGACGAATGTTTCTAAGGGAGAAAGGATGTTACATATCGCATTTGGTACGATTAAAGTTTTGTCTTCAGTTAATTGACGTAGACTCGGGAATGAGATTTTCTTGAGATTATAAGCACTTATGCTATTTATAAAAAGCAATAGGTACGTGCCGTGAAAGATAAAGGGCAAACAAATCAAAGAAAATGAGTTTCATTGAAGGTTGTTGACTTGGGATAAAATGCGGTCCTAGCGATAATACCCGATATTTATGGACTAGTGCTATACAAGGTACTACTTGACCATGATAGTAAGGTTTACAAGGTATGTTAAAAAAGAATAGTATTTTAAGTAAGTTGAAATAACTCTTAATTATGTGGGTAATTGGTTAATTATTGGGTAATGGGATATTACCGAATTAATTAGGGACATATTGGATAAGGATTAGATGACATGATGTGGCAGCCCCCCATTCAAATTAAGTAACTCACCATCTTGATTGAAAGGTGTCCATCTTAAGTAATATACACATAACACTTACGTGACTCACCATCTTGATTGGAAGGTGGCCATCTTAAGTAATATAAACATGAAACTTACGTAAAGACATTTAGAAGTTTGGCTTCATTTGGCCTTAAAATAATCAAGTAAGAAATCTTATAACTTTCTTCCTAATTCAAACCTTGCAAAACAGATGTTAACCTCAATCCAACGAGATTTCACCACAATTTCTTGAAAAAAAAAATTCCAACGAGAATTCTTAACACCTTAGCAACGTGAGATTTTACGATTCTAAAGGAGTACGGTGCAACCTTTTTCAAGAATATCATACGGATTTTTCCTTACTCTAGGTATGTTAAGGCTTCCCTCCTTTCTTTTGGCATGATCCATACGATATAAACGAAACGAGCAAATGCACAACTCCCATAAATGACTCTATTCATAGGAGTATTAGAGGTGCCTATGTTGTTGAATTCCCATGTATCTTATTATCACATCTTCTGTTCATGTGTCCCAGAAAAATATGTAGTTGATAAAGTTTATCCGAAAGGTATGTTGATCTTAGTAACATATTTTTATGCATTTCATTCATTTATACATGTACATTGACCCATGACCAGATGGCGTTATGTACGCATATATATATATATATATATATATATATGTGTGTGGGATACGGGAAAAGGTTAGGCGTTATATACGCACCACCATGATCAGCTGGTATATATTGACGATATTGCTCACAGTGGCCGAGATGATATGATGGGATGCCCTTAGAGGCTTGATGATGTTATGTACACATATACCTGTGCATGACACGATATTTATATGAAAGTGCATGACATTATAAATGTTTCAGAATTTACAAAGATATTTAGACTTACAGACGGAATTCTTTATTCCATGTTTCATCTATGTCTCTTATGTACTGATCTTCATGCCTTACATACTCAGTACATTATTCGTACTGACGCCCTATTTCTCGGGCCCTACGTTTCATGCTTGTAGGTGCAGGTAGACAAGCTGACGGTCCCCTTTCTTAGGATCCTTGATCACCGAGAGTTGATGTGCTCCATTTGATCCGGAGCTGCTTTGGATTTTGGTACGATATGTTTGTATACATATATGGGTATGACGGAGCCCAGTCCTGCCCTTGTACGGTTGTATATTGTGTTAGAGGTCTATAGATAGTTATGTATAGTTGGATAGCATGTGGCCTCTGTCGGCTTCCAATTTTAGATATATAGTTGGCTATAGCAGCCTTGTCGGCTCGCCCTACGTATTCCGCACGTATTTGTATATAGGTCTTTTGGAAAGAGTTTTCCTCATGCATGTTATTCTCGTAATTCAGGAGATGTTATTCATGTTTATATCTTAGTTGCATGCTTAAGGGTGTTCGACAGGTAGGACTCAGGCACTCGTCGCGGCCCATCGGTTTGGCTCGTGACATTTCAGATACACCAGATGCTGACACATCGCCACCCAGACTAGTGATAGCCACTTTGTACACAAATTCTTCCTCAACACGTTAACTAGAAACCTCTGCACCTTCATCTCCGTGGGTCCCTCTACTTCCCATTTTCTCTGTGGTATCAAAAGGTGAGGTCGTAGCAATAAACATTTTGGGAGTTTAATTTTTTTGGTTGCGATGTGAACCAGAACTAGATAGAATAGGGAAGGAGACTGTAGGTGGTGGTTGGTTAGAAATAAGGGTTTCAGCAAGTGAAGGTTGGGGATACGATCCTAATGGATATTCTTCATGAGACGAAGACACAGCAAAGATTTTAGTGGTAGCTTTTGGAGACTCTGATTGTGGAGAAGAGATGGTCAATTTTTAAGAGTGAAGACATAAGAAGAGGGTTGTCAGAGAGAGGGAGTATTTGATGTAGACAGTTAATGAGAAAGGCTGGCCTCTTTGGGGGTATTTAGAGGGAAAGGAGGGACCGGTTACAAATGAACGCGATTTAATGAACATGTAGACGGGTCGGTTTGTATCGACTATGTTGTTTGGGTTTTAAGAGGTATTGGAAAAGCCAGAAACAATTAATGACGTGGCGCACGCAGTTGAAAATGCGTATGAGTGTAAGAGGAACTACTAACCTGAGTCGTGGGAACCAGGTTCCTTGACTAATTTTGAAAATATGAGCACATGCTTCTAACAAATTGCAATGTCATTACCTGCTTGTTTATCCTGTAGTTGACATGTGTGTTTACTTGTAACGATGTAGAATTGAGTTAGAAGTTGCCAGAATATATTTTTTTAGCAATTCACTTTACCATCCGTTCAGAGCCAGTCATCAAGGGACCAGGTTCCCAGTTCAACTTGATTAAACCAACTCCAATCGATTCTTCCCGAAGTGTTCTCTCCTTAGTGATTTGGTAAGATATCGGCTACCTGATACTCTGTCTTTTAGAACTTGATAAAGATGAGTCCTTTCTAACATTGTCCCTTAGGAAATGGTGTCGCACATCAATGTGCTTTGTCCTCTTATGTTGAATCGGGTTCTTTGCCATATTAAGGGCACTTGTGTTGTCACGTAGGAGTGGCACACAGTCGGAAAATACACAAAATATTCTAATTTTTGTTTGATCCATAGTAGTTGGGCACAACATGAGGCGACTATCAGATATTCAGCTTCTGCAGTAGAGAGAACCACAGAATTTTGTTTCTTTGTACTTCACGAAATCAAGCATGACACTAGAAAATGTGTAGTGCTAGATATGCTCTTTCTATCCACCAGATAACCAGCATAATCAACATCAACATACCTAATTAAGTCAAAATTATCTCCTAAGGAATGATAGAGGACCACGTCTTGCGTTTCTTTGAGATACCTCAGAATTCTTTTAGCAGTTTTTAAGTAAGATTCTTTAGGACTTGATTGGAATCTAGCACACAACCCATCACTAAACACTATGTCAGGTCTGCTGGCGATTAGATACAAGAGAGATCCAATGATACCCCGATACATAGTTTTATTTACAGGGGAACAAGGTTCGTCCATGTCTAGACGAGTGGCAGTAGCAATGGGAGTACCAATGGTCTTTGATCTTTCATCTCAAACCTCTTCAGAATCTCCTTAATGTGTTTCTGCTGACTTATCATCGTTCCTTTAGAGGTTTGCTTAACTTGTAGTCCTAGAAAAAAGTTCATTTCCCCATCATACTCATGTCAAACTCGCTTCCTATAAGCTTTGCAAACTCCTCACACAGAGAATCATTTGTTGCACCAAAAATGATGTCATCAATATAGACCTGCACAATTAGCAGGTTCCTCACTCTTTTCTTCAGAAAAAGAGTGTTATCAAGTTTTCCTCTGGTAAAGCCATTTTACGGAAGGAACCCGGATAACTTTTCATACCATGCACGAGGGGCTTTCTTTAATCCATAAGGGCTTGTCAAGCTTGAAGACATGTTCAGGATGTTCATGGCAATCAAAACTAGGTGGTTGTTTGAAAAAAAACTACTTCCTTCAAATATCCATTCAAAAATGCTCTCTTAATATCCATTTGGAACAATTTGAATTCCATGTGAGATGCAAAAGCAATAAGAATTCTGATAGCTTCCATTCTTGCAACTGGAGCTAAAGTTTCCTCATAATCAATCCCTTCCTCTTGATTATAGCCTTGGACGACCAGCCTGGCTTTATTTCTTGTTGTATTGCCAAACTCATCAAGCTTGTTTCTGAACACCCACCTAGTTCTAATTACTGTTCTATTTGAAGGTCGAGGAACCAGGTGCTACACGTTGTTCCTCTCAAGTTGATGGAGCTCTTCTTACAGAACAACAATTCAATCAGCATCTTTCAATGCTCCCTTGATATTTTTCGGCTCAATTTGAGACAGGAAAGCTGAGAAAGCAAACATGTTTCTTGTATTTGATCTAGTCTGAATTCGTGAATCCAAAAGAGTGATTACGTTTTAGAGAGAGTGTGAGCTTTTGTGGTTCTAGTTAGACACATGAGTCTCTGGATGTGAGGGACCAGGTTCCGCCATGTGAGACCCATCATTGGCATTGATGGAAGTGTGAGTACTACTTCTCTACTCTGCATCGGGAGTGCCTAGTACAGCATCAGCAACTCTACTTTCAACTTCAGTTGATGTGATAGAGGGACCAGATTTGTCCGAATCAATCGGAAGTTCTGCCAGATCTTCTTCACTAGAATCCTTGACTTAACTCATTGGATTTGCTTTCCCGTTTTCCATATCAATAACCTCTCCAGGGACCTTTGAATAATCTTCATCTTGATCATTCTTATCATATGAATTTTTTCCACTTGAGTGGTGGGATTCATCAAAGATTACATGTAGGCTTTCCTATACACATTAGGTCCTTTATTTTAAACCTTGTATTCTTTACTTTGTGAAGAATAACCAGAAAGATTCCTTCATCACTTTTAGCATCAAATTTTCCCATTGTTTTCTTACCATAATTGAGAACAAAACATTTGCATCCAAATGCTCTCAGGTAAATCATCTTTGGTTTTCTTCCATTGAGCAATTCATACGGGGTCTTGTTGAGGAGGGACATGATGATGCGCCTATTAATCAAATAATAGGCAGTATTCACTACTTCATCCCAAAAGCTCTTTGGTACTCCACTATAATTAGCATCGTCCTTGTCATATCTTCAAGAGTCCTATTTTTCCTCTCCAGAATTCATACCATTTTCAGCACAGAATTCATCAAAAGCAGCAAAGACTAGAAATACTTCATCCTTGGTTCTGAGAAATAAGGTCCATGTGAATCTGAAATAGTCATCAACTAATAAAGATGTACGTATTTCCTCCCCAGCTGGGCATCCTCATAGGTTCACACAGATCCCTATGGAGAAGATCCAATGGCCTTGAGGTGCTCACTTTTTTCTTTGGCTTGAATGAGGACCTGACTTACTTCCCTTTCACACATGCATCACACACCTTGTGATCTTTGAATTTTGACTTCAACAACCCACGAACTAGGTTCTTCTTGATTAGCTTGTTCAATAGAGTAAAACTTGCATGTCCCCATATTTTGTGCTATTGTTCAGCATCATCATCAGTAGTACTCAGACATGTAGGATCATTACTGTTCAAATACTCAAAGTCTATAGCAAAGATATTTTTAAATCTTTTTGTCACCAGAACTACTTCACTTGTTACAAGATTGATGACAGTACAAGACTTTGACAAGAACTTCACTTTGTTTCCTTTGTCGCACATTTGAGAGACACTCAACAGGTTGTATTTCAAGCCACTCACATAGTGAACATTTTCAATTGAGTGAGTGAGTGTCTTCTTAATTTTTCCGACTCCCAGAATGTATCCCTTTTTGCCATTTCCAAAGGACACACTCCCACCTTGCAGGGCTTCAAGTGAAAAAAAATCATCCTTACTTCCAATCATGTGTTTAGAACAGCGCTATCCATGTACCATCTTTGACTGTTTCCCTTCCCTGCTGCCTGCACAAGAAAATCAGAAATTAGACTTAGGAACCAAAATAAGTTTGGGTCCCTTGTAATGAGGGAAGGGGCGAATTAGACTTGTTTTTGTCCAAGAAGGCATCAAACATTTCTTTTTAAGAGAAACTGGTTCCCTAGCAATAGATACTTTTTTAACAAAAGCTTTATTTTTCTGTTGGGACTGAAACCTTGCTTTACAAGAGTCTTTGTAATGAAAAGTATTACCACAATGAGTGCAAAGTCAGTTATCAGGCACAATAACGTACTTCTTATGTGGGTTGTAGGGATCCTTTTTTTGGAACCCAATTCCCTACATGTTCCCTCTATTACTTTTATACATAGAAGTGATTGTGTCATAGGACCAAGTCCACTTCATAGATTTATCTAGTTTATTTTTAACCCTGCTTAAATCTTTTTGAAGTTGTCTATTTCTTTAAGTTCAGCACAACGACTCAATTTTACCTTTTTGAGTTTATATTCAAGCTTAAGGTGTGCTCCACTCGCCCCTTCCTTACCTTTTGAGGAGTTCATGCAATTTTCCATTAAAGTTTGTTGAGGAATATTATCTTTCTTTAGCTCCTCTACTGTTTTCTTCAGATCCACAACTACTATGATTTAAGAGAAAGAAAGTACCAATTACAAAAATTGCATTTTTATTAGGTACACTTTAACTTTATTTAACTCCTCTATTGTTTCTTTCAAATCAACAACTACGACCAATAAATCATCTATGTCATGTTCTATCTCTCCTATTTCCTCTGTGATGACCCAAAGGGTCATCTTACATTTTAGAACTCGATTCCATATCTTGACGTCTTCAAACCTCATTTTATTCCTCCTCGACTTGCTTTCGCAGTCCGGGCATGTTTCCGGAAAGCTTTTATTTGAAAAATTGATGAAATAATAATTTTTGGCCTAAATAGTTGATTTTAGTTGACTTCGGTCAATGTTTTGAATAAACGGACCCGGACCCATATTTTGACGGTCCAGGTGGGTCCGTAGTAAAATATGGGACCTGGGCGTATGCCCGGAATCGAATTCCGTGGTCCCTACACCGAGAAATGATTTTTCGATGAAAATTGTAAGACTGAAATTATAATAGTTTTAAGAATTTGGTTAATAAGTGATCTTGTTCGTACCGGGTCCGTATTTTTGTTCCAGAGCCTGGTACAGGTCCGTTATGATATTTATACCTAATCTGTGAAATTTGGTGAGAAACGGAACTGATTTGACGTGATTCAGACCTTCGATTGAGGAAATAGATGTTTTAAAACTTTCTTGAAAATTTCATGCACTTTGGTGCTAAATTCGTAGTTCTATGTTTTATTTTGGCGATTTGATCGTGCGAGCAAGTCAGTATGATGTTTTTAGACTTGTGTGCATGTTTGGTTTGGACCCCGAGGGCTCGGGTGAGTTTTGGATAGGCTTCGGGGTGTTTTAGACTTAGGAAAATGCTGGTTTTCTGCAACTTCAGCAGTTACTGGTTTCCTTCTTCGTGTTCGCGAAGTGTAATCTAGGCTGGGGATGGGTTTTTTCATCGTGAAAGCGTAGCCATGGTCGCAAATACGAAGCACTGGGGGGCTGCTCTTCGCGAACGCGACCGGCATCACGCGAACGCGTATATTAATATGGAGCTGGGCTGGGAATCATCGAGTTGTTCTACGCAAACGCAATCCTAGGCTCGCGAACGCGAAGGTCTGGGGGGACAGACCATCGCGAACGCGTGCAACTCTTCGCGAACGCAAAGGCCTTTCTGGCCATTGTTCATCGCGATCTCGACAGGTCTCTCGCGAACGCGATGATGACCTGTCCAGTTTTTTAAAACAGATTTCAAAAACGGGACTTCTTCCCAAGTTTCATATTTCATCACTAGAACTCGACCTAGGGCAATTTTTGAAGAGGAAATTCAACACCAAATCATAGGTTTGTGTTCTTTAACTCTTTTCCTTCAATTTCCATCAACACCCGTTAGATTTCTAGCCCTAAATCTTATTCTCTCATAGTAGAATTAGGGATTTTTGGAAGAATAGGGGGGTTTTATAATTGGGGATTTAGACCTATATTTGGGGTCAGATTCCGGAACTAATTACATATTTGGGCTCGAGGGTGAACGGGTTTTGGTCCGAACCTCGTGTTTTGACCAAGCGGGCCCGGGGTCGGTTTTTGACTTTTTGGGGTAAATGTTGGAAAACTTATAATTATATATTGGAATCAATTTTTTTAGCGATATTTGATGTTATTAATTTAATTATAACTAGATACGAGGGCTTCGATGGTGGAAGCTAGAGGAAAAGCAGTAATTGAGCAGTGAATGGCCTGTGGATCGAGGTAAGTGTTGTGTCTAACTTTGACTCAAGGGATTAGGGATCCCCTACTTAATTGCAATGTGAAAATCCATGTGTGTGGCATATAGGTGAGGTGACGAGTACCTATGCACCGCCAATTTATCTGTTTTTGATTTTTCCCTTCCCATTCTTAATATATTGTTCCTTACCTTAACTGCTACCTATTTATTTGATATTTCCATGTTCCCTTCCCATTCTTAATATATTGTTTCCGTGGTTAAAAGTATTGGGGTTTCACTATTTCATATTATTGGTTTGAGCTCGTTATTAGTGTTTATTAGTATACTTTGGATTGGTTTCACTGAGTAACATAATTCTAGTGAAGTTTCATAATTTTAGCATTTTTTTTTTGTTTTAGCTGAGGTTAAATACCATGAGGAGTTTTGAGCCAAATTGTGAAATTTCTATTCTTATTGTGTGATTGGTACTGATATGGTCGGATCGGGTTCCACGCCGCAACAGGAGGAATAAGGGTGAAATATGATTATCTGGTGGGATCGGGTTGCGCGCCGAAACAGGAGGAATAAGGGCCATATATTGAGGAGTAACAAGGGTGGATTGTTATTGTACGATGCGATCGGGTTGCACGCCGTAACAGGAGGAATAAGGGTGGATGATGTGGAGTAATAAGGGTGAATGTTCATATTGTTACTGATTATATGGTGGGATCGGGATGTGCGCCCATCAGTTTATTGTTTATGTATCCTTCTTCTGCTGTGAATTTATTTTGTAGTTTTGTATCTCACTTAAGGATCGGTTATAGCTGGGTACTGATAAGATATTTGAGTTTCGTATTCATTTTTGCTGCAAGTTACTGTTTCATTTTCTCCCGTACTTCTTTTTTCGCTTTATTATATACTGTATGAAGGTTATATTGTAATTGCTCCGCCGTAGCCTCGTCACTACCTCATCGAGGTTACGCTCGACACTTACCAGTACATGGGGTCGGTTGTGCTGATACTGCACTCTGCACTTTCTGTGCTAATTTCGAAGCAAGGAGTGGCTGATTGAGAGATTGGCTACAGGTTCACAATTTGGAGACCCAAGGTAGTCTTGTTGGCGTCCACAGGCCCCGGCGTCTCCTTCTACATGTCTACATTTCTATTTTTCCTTCGTTTCAAACAGATGTAATTTCTTTCAGACCGATATTTGTAGCAATTCATAGTGTGTTCGTGGATTGTGACACCAGTTTCTAGGTAGTAACAGTTATGGTATTGTTAATAGTATATAGATACCAGGTTATTTACGTACTTCCGCATTTATTTCAGCTTGATTTAGTTTTGTTTATTTTAATCTATGAAATGTAAAGGGAAAAGGTGAATAAAACACTAACATTATCTTGCCTAGCGAGTGCGATGTTAGGCGCCATCCTGGTCCCGATGGTGGGAATTCCGGGTCGTGACAAGTTGGTATCAGATCACTAGGTTGCCTAGGTCTCACACTTGACGAACAAGCTAGGTAGAGTCTGAGGGATTGGTACGGAAACGTCTGTGCTTATCCCCTAGAGGCTACAGAGTTTTGGAACAATTTCACTTCTATTATTCTCTATCGTGCGATTTGATCTCTCAATGCTAATTGAACTCTCTACTCTTGTTCCTTCGCAGATGGCGAGAACACGTACCGCTTATTCAGCTGAGCAGCACCCAAAGCCCCCAGTGGCAGCTCTTACGAGGGGCAGAGGACGAGGCCGAGGCCGAGGCAGGGGTAGGGCTCAGCCTTGAGCTCGAGCAGCAGCACCAGCGGCAGAGCCTCAGGTAGAGTTTGATGAGGAGGCTCTAGCCAGGACCGTTCCAGCAGCGCAAGCTCTGGTTCTAGAGGGGTTCATCGCTACCCCGGTACTTCAGGATGCTTTGGTCCATCTAGTGGGCCATATGGAGAGTGTTGCTTAGGTCGGCACATTTCTTGTAGCACTAGCTGTCTTTCAGGCTAGGGGAGGAGCCCAGACTCCCGCTACCCGCACTACGGAGCAGATGGCTCCTTAGTTTCAGACTCCACTAGCTCAGCCCATTAGGGTAGTTCCACCGGGTGTTGCAATACAGACCGGCGATGAATCAGCTATGTCTTCTGAGGCATTGTGGAGATTGGATAGGTTTACTAAGCTTTTCACCACTACCTATGGAGGTTCTTCTTTAGAGTGTCCCAGGACTATCTGGACAATTGTCACGAGGTATTACGGAACATGGGGATAGTGGAGATCGATGGGGTCGACTTTGCTGCCTTTCATCTATCAGGTTCCGCCAAGAAATGGTGGAGGGATTTTTGTTTGGCCAGACCACTTGGGTCACCAGCTCTTACTTGGGACCATTTCTCTCAGCTATTTCTGGAGAAGTATCTATTATCACTCAGAGAGAGGACTATCGGAGGCAGTTCGAGCGCTTTCAGTAGGGTTCTATGACTGTCACTCAGTGCGAGACTAGATTTTTTGATTTGGCCCGTCATGCTCTTCTTATATTTCCTACCGAGAGAGAGAGTGAGGAGGTTTATTGAGGGACTTGCTCAGCCAATCAGATTGCAAATGGCTAAGGAGACAGGGGGTGAGATTTCTTTCCAGGATGCAGCCAATATGGCCAAACGAGTTGAGATGGTTTTAGCTTAGGGGAGTGGTCAGGGGTCTGACAAGAGGCCCCGTCACTCCGATGGATTCAGTGGGGCCTCATCTGGAGGCCGAGGTACTTTTGGTAGGGGCCATCCTCCCAGGCCGTTTCATTCGGCACTTCAGAGATCCCATGGAGCTTTAGGGAGTCGTGGTCCTTATGTACCTCCTTCAAGGAAGCCAGCTTGTAGTGTACCGCCAGCTCGTAGCAGAGCACCTCCTCTTCAAAGTTATTATCGTGGTCAGTCGGCCCGTCAGGGTCAGTCTTAGTTTCCTCAGTTCCAGTATCATGATGGATGTTTCGAGTGTGGTGAGTATGGGCATATCCGGAGGACCTGTCCGAGATTAGTGGGTGTTTAGTCATAGAAACAGGGTTCTCGTGCCATGATCCCGGCACCGCCCTCTCAGCCAGCTAGAGGTAGGGGTCAGGGAGCCAGAGGTTAAGGTAAGCCCGCTAGAGGTGGAGGTCAGGCCGTTAGAGGTGGAGGCCAGGCCGCTAGAGGTGGAGGCCAGCAAGCAGGAGGCCATCCCAGGGATATGGTTCAGAGTGGAGGGGCCCAGCCCCGATGTTATGCTTTCCCAGCTAGGCCTGAGGCTGAGTCATTCGATGCTGTTATCAAAGGTACTGTTTCGGTTTGCAATAGAGATGCTTCAGTTCTATTTGATCCAGGGTCTACATACTCCTGTGAGTCATCTTATTTGGCTTTATATTTGGTTGTGCCTCGTGATTCTTTGAGTGCTCCCGTGTATGTGTCCACGCCGGTGGGGGATTCTATTATTTTAGATCGTGTCTATCGTTCGTGTGTGGTTATTATTGGGGGTCTTGAGACTAACGTAGATCTCCTACTTCTCGATATGGTTGATTTCGATGTTATTTTGGGGATGGATTGGTTGTCACCTTATCATGCTATACTGGACTGTCACGCCAAGACCGTGACCTTAGCCTTGCCGGGGTTGCCTCGATTAGAGTGGAGAGGGACTCCTAGTCATTCTACCAGCAGGGTTATCTCTTATATGAAGGCTTGGCGTATGGTCGAGAAGGGACGTTTGACTTATTTGGCTTATGTTCGTGATTCTAGTGTGGAGGTTCCTTCCATGGATTGTGTACCTATTGTTCAGGAGTTTCTAGAGTTGTTTCCTGTAGACCTGCCGGGGATGCCAACCGACAAGGATATTGACTTCTGTATTGATTTGGTTCCGGGCACTCAACTCATTTTTATTCCGCCATACCGCATGGTGTCACACCCCTTTTTTACCTCATTAACCCTTTTTAAAATAAATAAAAGATTTTTGAAGCTCGGAAGGGTTTACCAATTAGAAAGTGACAAAAAGATTGCGTTTCGAAGGATTTTCAGAGTCGTCACCTGACATTGATTTGGGTGTGCCAGGTCACTATTTTTAAAAATAACAATTTCCCTTCAAAACACATTTGACTCTTAAACCAGTTTGCATCAGAGATTTTGGGTAAGGGGTTCATTGGTGTTAGGCACTACCCAAGTCCCGTGAAAGTCACGGTTGCGTACTCGATCTAGTTGGCTTTTAAAATATTCAAATTATGGTAAAAATAAACACAGAAATGAAAAATAAACACACAAGCGGTCAAAATAAAATAATGTAGTGAATATGTAATGCTCAAATTTCAATTCTTCTCCTTTAAGTCCCGATCCCACAACCATTAATAGAATAAAATCAAACAAGAAAATTAATCAAAAGCATTCTTAAGTTCAAATATCTTCCCTGTCTTCAAAATAGCATCGTCTTCAGTTTCAACTTTTAACTAAACCCATAACTCAAATCCAATTCACTTCTTATGTTCTCGACTAATGAATAAGTGATTCAAAACATAACAAGTTTCTTCCAAGAACATACTAACATACAAATTATAACATCAGCCACAAAATCATTTTTCAAATTCAAGCAATCAACAGCAAAGTTATAACTTAAAAATGCACACAAAAAAAGAAATAAAGAGAATTAGACCTTTAATGATAATTTTCTTCTGAGAAATTGGATTGAATCCAAACTGAATCGGGAATAAGAAAACTCGACCAAGACCAACGAACTGAAACTCACCGGCGAAATCGAATTCGAACTCTTTAACTCGACCAAAATGAGGCGAGCGGCAGATTTTCGGCAACGACGGCTTAAATGATGGCAATGACAGTAGCTACGGAAAGGGATAGAAATATGGGGGAAGATGAGAATAGGGGTATGGGAGTCGCTGATGCGGCGTGAGAAATAGAGATATTAGAGTCACAAACTTTAGGGAGTGCGGCCGTAGAGATAGAGAGCTCGAGAGATGGAGGTGGATAATCTCAATTTTTTTTGAATTTGGGGTGGCAGATTGTCGATCTTGGTGAGGTGTGTGGCTTATGGGGTATAAGGGCGGCGGCTGGAGGCGACTGTTAGTTTGGTGGTGTGAAGAAGAGAGGTGACCGGCCGTTGGCTTCTCCGGTGGGTAAGGTTGGTTAGCCGCTGTGGTGGTGTTGAGAGGAGATCTGGCCGGCGGCGGCTTTTAAGAGGAGGGGTGTGAAGAAGAAGGGTCCTCTCTTCTTTAGGGTTCCTAGGTTTTTTATTAGGTAGCTGGGCTTGGGATTATGGGCTAAGATCTGAATTGGGCCAAATTTTGGCCAAATTTGCCTTTAAAAATGGCCCTTTAACTCTACTAGACTTAAAATATTAATTCCTAAAATAATAACTATAAAATTGTGAAATCATTCCTAATTAATTAAAACAAACTACATTATGACATGAAGCTATATATATTGATATTTTTGAAGAATATACTAAAATAAAAATGGGTTAAAAATAATATTTTTCTAAAAATACCTAATACCTTAATTAAATAGAGAAACATGAAAATATTTTTTGTATTTTTTCAATTTTTGTGCTTTAAAAGTAGAATTAA
>NC_031990.1:19329519-19437177 GCF_001879085.1 Nicotiana attenuata
GACTAAAAATAAAATGGGTTAAAAATATATTTTTCTAAAAATGACCCAATACCTTAATTAAATAGAGAAAAGTGTAAACTATTTTTTGATTTTTTCAAATTTTGTGTTCTAAAAGTAGAATTAAAGTTAATAATAATGTGAAATAATATAGAAGTAAACTCAAATAAATATTCTAAAAATACTAGGACTATTAAAGGATAATCTAATGTGCGGGTCAACAATTACATGTCTACGCATGGCCCCGCCAGAGTTGAAGGAATTGAAGGAGCAGTTGCAAGATTTGCTCGATAAGGGCTTTATTAGACATAGTGTCTCGCCTTGGGGTGCGCCGGTGTTGTTTGTGAAGAAGAAGGATGGATCGATGAGGATGTGCATAGACTATAACCAGTTGAACAAAGTCACTATCAAGAACAAATATCCATTACCGATGATTGATGACTTATTTGATCAGCTTCAGGGTGCCAAGGTGTTTTCGAAGATCGATTTGAGGTCTGGCTACCATCAGTTGAGGATTAGGGCATCCGATGTCCCTAAGACAGCTTTTCGTACTCGGTATGGGCATTATAAGTTTCTAGTTATGTCATTCAGGCTGACAAATGCCCCAGCAACATTCATGGATTTGAAGAACCGGGTGTTCAAGCCCTATCTGGATTCCTCTGTGATTGTTTTTATTGATGATATCTTGATCTACTCCCGCAGCCGAGAGGACCATGAACAACATCTTCGGATCTTCCTTCAGACTTTGAGAGACAGCCATTTATATGCTAAGTTTTCAAAATGTGAGTTCTGGTTGAATTCAGTTGCTTTCTTGGGCCACATTGTATCAGCAGAGGGTATTCAGGTGGATCCTAAGAAGATTGACATCGTTCAGATGGCCTAGGCCTACTTCAGCCACAGAGATCCGTAGTTTCTTGGGATTGCGGCTTTTACCGTCGGTTTGTGTAGGGGTTTTCATCTATAGCAGCCCGTTTACCAGGTTGACTCGGAAGGGTGCCCCGTTCAGATGGTCGGACGAGTGTGAGGCAAGCTTTCAGAAGCTCAAGACTGCTTTGATACGGGGCCGGTGTTGGTGTTGCCCATAGGTTCAGGGCCTTATACCGTATATTGTGACGCATCTCGTATTGGAATTGGTGCGGTATTGATGCAGGGTGGCAAGGTTATTGCATATGCTTCGCGGCAGCTGAAGATTCACGAGAGGAATTATCCAGTTCATGACTTAGAGTTGGCAGCCATTGTTCACACGCTGAAGATTTGGAGGCACTATCTCTATGGCGTGTCGTGTGAGGTGTTCACGGATCATAAGAGTTTTCAGTATTTGTTCAAACAAAAGGAGCTCAATTTGAGACAGAGAAGGTGGTTGGAGCTATTGAAAGACAATGATATCACCATCTTGTATCATCCCGGGAAGGCCAATGTGGTGGCCGATGCTTTGAGTAGGAAGTCAACTATTATGGGTAGCCTTGCGTATATTCTAGTCGGTGAGAGACCGCTTGGGTTAGATGTTCAGGCCTTGGCCAATCGGTTCGTGAGGTTGGATGTTTCTGAGCCTAGTCATGTTTTAGCTTGCACAGTCCCTCGGTCTTCCTTGTTTGAGCGTATCAGGGATCGGCAGTGTGATGACCCTTATTTGCTTGTCCTTAGGGACATAGTGCGGCACGGTGATGCCAAGCAGGTTACGGTTGGAGATGATGGAGTTTTGAGGATGCAGGGTCATGTTTGTGTGCCTAATGTGGATGAACTTCATGAGTTGATTCTAGAGGAGGCCCACAGTTCCTGGTATTCTATTCACCCGGGAGCCGCCAAGATGTATCAGGACTTGCAGCAGCATTACTGGTGGAGGAGAATGAAGAATGATATAGTTGCATATGTAGCTCGATGTCTGAATTTTCAGCAAGTAAAGTACGAGCATTAGAGGCCTGGTGGTTTGCTTCAGAAGATAAAGATTCCTGAGTGGAAGTGGGAGCGTATCACCATGGATTTCGTTGTTGGACTCTCCCATAGACTCAGAGAAAGTTTGATGCGGTTGGTTTATTGAGGATAGGCTGACCAAGTCAGCGCATTTCATTCATGTGGCAGTTTCCTATTCTTCAGGGCGGTTGGCAGAGATTTGTATCTGTGAGATCGTTCGTCTTCATAGTGTGCCCGTGTCTATCATTTATGATCGAGGTACGTAGTTTACCTCGTATTTCTTTCTGGAGGGCAGTACAGCGTGAGTTGGGTACGCGGGTCGAGTTGAGCACAACATTTCATCCTCAGATAGACGGACACTCCGAGGGTACTATTTTCAGATCTTGGAGGATATGCTCCGCGCCTGTATTATTGACTTTGGAGGTTCTTGGGATCAGTTCTTGCCATTAGCGGAGTTTGCCTACAATAACAGCTATCAGTCGAGCATCTAGATGGCTCCCTATGAGGCATTATATGGAAGATGGTATCTATCGCCGGTTGGGTGGTTTGAGTTGGGGGAGGCTCGGCTGTTGGGCATAGATTTAGTGAAGGATGCCTTGGATAAAGTTAAGATCATTCAGGATAGACTTCGTACAGATCAGTCCAGGCAGAAGAGTTATGCCGACCGTAAGGTTCGTGATGTGGCGTTCATGGTCGGAGAGAGAGTGTTGCTTCGGGTGTCACCCATGAAGAGTGTGATGCGGTTTGGGAAGAAGGGCAAGTTAAGCCCTAGGTTCATTGGGCCTTTTGAGATTCTTGATCGAGTGGGAGAGGTGGCATACAAACTTGCGTTGCCCCTAGGTTTATCAGCAGTACATCCAGTGTTTCATGTGTCCATGCTTCAGAAGTATCAAGGCGATCCATCCCATGGGTTAGATTTCAGCACTATCCAGTTTGACAAGGATTTGACCTACGAGGAGGAGCCGGTAGTTATTCTAGACCGATAGGTTCGTCAGTTGAGATAGAAGGGCTATCCTTCGAATCGAGTGCAGTGTACAGGTTAGCCTGTTGAGGCAGCCACCTAGGAGTCCGAGTTTGATATGCGGAGCACATATCCCCAACTATTCGCCAGCTCAGGTTTTCTTCTATGTCCGTTCGAGGACGAACGATTGTTTTAGAGGTGGAGAATGTGATGACCCAAAGGGTCATCTTACGTTTCAGAACTCAATTTCGTGTTCCGAGGTCTTCAAAACCTCATTTAATTCCTCCTTGATTTGCGAGCGCAGTCCGGGCGTGTTTCCGGAAAGCTTTTATGTGAAAATTGATAAAATAATAATTTTTGGCATAAAAAGTTGATTTTAATTGACTTCGGTCAACATTTTCAATAAAAGGACTCGGACCCGTGTTTTGACGACCCCTATGGGTCCGTAGTAAAATATGGGACATGGCGTATGCCCGGAATCGAATTCTGAGGTCCTTAGCCCGAGAAATGAATTTTTGATACAAATTGTAAAACTGAAATTATAATGGTTTTAAGAATTTGGTTAATATTTGATCTTTTTGGAACCAGGTCCGTATTTTGGTTCTGGAGCCCGGTACAGGTCCGCTATGATATTCATACCTTATCTATGAAATTTGGTGAGAAACGGAACTGATTTGACGTGATTCGGACCTTCAGTTGAGGAAATAGAAGTTTTAAAACTTTCTTGAAAATTTCATGCAATGTGGTGCAAAATTAGTAGTTCTAGGTGTTATTTTGGCGATTTGATCGCGCGAGCAAGCCTGTATGACGTTATTAGACTTCTGTGCATGTTTGGTTTGGAGCCTCGAGGGCTCTGGTGAGTTTCGGATAGGCTTTGGGGTGTTTTAGACTTACGAAAATGTTGGTTTTCTGCAGCTTCAGCAGTTGCTGGTTTCCTTCTTCGCGTTCGTGAAGCTTCTCACACAAACGCGAAGTGTAATCTGGGCTGGGGATAGGTTTGTTCATCGCGAACGCGTAGCCGTGGTCGCGAACGCAAAGCACTGGGGGGCTGCTCGTCGCGAACACGACTGCATCACGCGAACGCATAGAGTAAAATGGAGGTGGGCTAGGAATCATCAGGTTGTTCTATGCGATTGCGATCCTAGGCTCGCGAAGGTCACGGGGTACAGACTATCGCGAATGCGAAGGCCTTTCTGGCCACTGTGCATCGCGATCGCGATAGGTCTCTCGCGAACGCGATGAAGACCTGTCCAGTGTTTTAAAACGGACTTCAAAAACGAGACTTTTTTCCAAATTTCGTATTTCATCACTAGAACTTGACCTAGGGCGATTTTTGAAGAGGGAATTCAACACCAAATCATAGGTTTGTGTTCTTTAACTCATTTCCTTCAATTTCCATCAGCACCCATTAGATTTCTAGCCCTAAGTCTTGTTCTTTCATGGTAGAATTAGGGATATTTGGAAGAATTGGGGTTTTTTATAAATTGGGGATTTAGACCTCGATTTGGGGTCGGATTTCAGAACTTATTACATATTTGGGCTCGGGGTGAATGGGTGAATGGGTTTTGGTCCGAACCTCGAGTTTTGACTAAGGGGGCCCGGGGTTGGTTTTTTACTTTTTGGGGAAAATGTAGGGAAACTTATAATTATGTATTGGAATTGATTTCTTTAGCGATATTTGATGTTATTAAATTAATTATGACTAGATACGAGTGGTTCGGAGGTGGAAACTTGAGGAAAAGTGGAAATTAAGCAGTGAGTGGCGTGTGGATCGAGGTAAGTGTTGTGTCTAACTTTGACTCAAGGGATTAGGGGTCCCCAACTTAATTGCTATGTGAAAATCCATGTGTGGGCGTATAGGTGAGGTGACGAGTACCTATGCATCGCCAATTTATCTATTTTTGACTATTCCCTTCCCGTTCTTAATATATTGTTCTCTGCCTTGACTCCTACCTGTTTATTTGATATTTTCGTGTTTAGTTGCTACTTGTCGGATATTATTTTCGTTGTTGAAAGTATTGGGTATTACGTGGTTTCACTGTTTTATATGATTGGTGTGAGCTAGCTATCAGTGTTTATTAGGATACTTTGGATTGGTTTCGTTGATTAACATAATTCGAGTGAAGTTTCATAATTTTACCGTTTCCCGTTTGCTTTAGCTGTGGTTAAAAACCATGAGGAGTTTTGAGCCAAATTGTGAAATTTCTATTCTTATTGTGTGATTGGTACTGATATGGTGGGATCGGGTTGCACGCCGCAACAGGAGGAATGGGGTGATATATTGAGGAGGAATAAGGGTGAATGTGATTATCTGGTGGGATCGGGTTGCGCACCGCAATAGGAGGAATAAGGGTGATATATTGAGGAGTAATAAGGGTGGATTGTTATTGTACGGTGGGATCGGGTTGCACGCCGCAACAGGAGGAATAAGGGTGGACTGATACGGAGTAATAAGGGTGAATGTTCATATTGTTACTGATTATATGGTGGGATCGGGATGTGCGCCGCATCAGTTTATTGTTTATGTATCCTTCTTCTGCTGTGAATTTACTTTGTAGTTTTGTATCTCACTTAAGGATTGGTTATAGCTGGGTACTGATAAGATATTTGAGTTCCTTATTCATTTTTGCTGCAAGTTACTGCTTCATTTTGTCCCGTACTTCATTTTTTAGCTTTATTATATACTGTATGCGGGTTATATTGTAATTGCCCCGTCCTAGCCTCGTCACTACCTCGTCGAGGTTAGCCTCGGCACTTACCATTACATGGGGTCGGTAGTACTGATATTGCACTCTGCACTTTCTATGCAGATTTCGAAGCAGGCAGTGGCTGATTAAGTGATTGGCTGCAGGCTCACAGTTTGGAGACCCAAGGTAGTCCTGTTGGCGTCCGTAGGCCCTGGCGTCCCCTTCTACATGTCTACCTTTATGTTTTTCCTTTGTTTCAAACAGATGTAATTTCTTTCAGACAGATATTTGTAGTAATTCATAGTATGTTCGTGGATTGTGACACCAGTTTCTGGGTAGTAACAGTTATGGTATTGTTAATAGTATATAGATAACAGGTTATTTACGTACTTCCGGATTTATTTCAGCTTGATTTAGTTTTGTTAATTTTAATCTATGAAATGTAAAGGAAAAAGGTGAACAGTCGTACTTTTCCATTTAGAGTAATTTTAAGTAGCTTTAGCTTATATTCTTAGATTTTGTTCTTGTAATCAACTTTTATGGCTTATATTTTATATCCATCTTTGATTTCTACCTTGACTATGAGTAGCTAAACCCATTAGCTAGGGTTGTGACCCAACCCTAGTGTGGGTATTTAATGGCTCTTCAATTTTAGGGCTTATTTGTTTATGGGTTAGTGATATTTAGCTTAATTCATGCTTTAGTTGTAGAGTTAGTGGTTGCAAACACTGATTCGTGCCTTGATGACTTAGACTTTTCTTGAGAAACAGAGACTAAGTCTAGGAAAATTAGGCTAACAAGGAATTGGGGTGAATTCAAGAGATTGATAGCCCCAATTAAAGGGTTAAATCTAGAGATAGTAATACCCGAATTGAGCCAATATCACTTATTATGCATGAACACCCATTTGGACTTGAGAAAATCGGGCTAAGTCACTCAAACTACCGAGAGGTATAGAGTGAGCACTTATGTGTGATGGTTATATCACGACTCCAATCATAACAAGCTTGTCCTAAATCATAGACCCCATTAGATACTCGCCTAGGTATAAGTCACTTCCCTAGTGCTTTTTATCACTTGAGAAAAACTCCTACCAAAACATTGTACTTAGATTATTTTCAGCAATCAATAGCATTAAACGTACAATAGAAACAAATCCAAGCATGGTTAGAAGTGTAATTAAAAGCAACACCCATAGCTATATTAGATAGAAAACCCAACTCCCAATCAATATTAACTCCCTGTGGATATCGATCTCGACCTTTCAGGTAAAAGCTGCATCGACCACTGCTCGCCATTATACAGTGGTGCAGGGTTGGAGCCGATCACTTTTTGGCGCCGTTGTCGAGTAGTTAAACGGTTTTGGCTATCTATCTGACTAGTTGTGTGTCTTTTTTTTCTTTCCTTCTATTTTACTAACTTGTGTGAGTTAATCGATTCAGGTACAACATGGGAAATAATGATCCTCTCGGAAATGTTCTCCCGGGGGAGGAGGTAGATGATAATGCTGAAGATGAGGTGCCTCTAGTACCTTAAGCTCAAAGTAGAGGCCGACAGGCCAATGAAAACATTCCAGACCCTCCCCCAGCTCCTCCAAGAGTAGCTCCAGGGGTGCTTCCAAATGAAGGTTACGCAAGTGCAATTGTCCCACCCCATATCCGGGCAGGCGATTTCCAGATTACAAATGTTATGTTGACCTTATTGGAGCAAAGAGGGTACTTCACAGGTGCTCCCCATCAGAATGCATATAATCATCTAAAGGGCTTTGTGGATACCTACTGGGGAAGCAAACAGACAAATGTGTCGGAGGATACATTGAGACTGAGATTGTTCCCTTTTTCACTTAGAGGGAAAGCTTTGGACTGGCTCGAAGGACTCCCCCATCACCACGTGGGATGAGTTGGCCGACAAGTTTATAGCCAAGTTTTTCTCACCGGGACATATGCGACACTGAGAGATGAGATCCTCGTCTTTAAACAAGAGCCAAATGAACTGCTTCATGAGATCTGGGAAAGGTATCGGACGATGGTTAAAGAATGTCCGAACAATGACATGACTGAAGCCATGATCCAGCAAACATTCTACCGTGGCATCAACACTACCAACCAGTGTGTAGGTAACCAGCTAGCGGGGGGAAACTTTATGAACACACCTTATGCTGAGGCATGTGATATACTTAATGAGATGGCTGATACTTCCTCGGCGTGGCAAAGTCGAGCTAATGTGCCACAAGGTGATCCCAATGTCATTCACCGGCATAAAGAGCTCCATAACCACGGCCAAGCAATAGCAGAATTGACTACAACAATGAACCAGTTGGTCAAAGCTCAATTGCAACAAGTTCAAGCGCCAAGACAAGTGAATGCCATGGAAGGGGTAAATATGATGGTCAACAAGAGGCGACAGAGTGGTCAACAAAGTCAAGGAAATCCAGATCAACATGAGTAAGGTAGTAGTGGTTACAACCAAGATGAGGGGTATGATGATCAAAGTGAATAAGTTCAGTATGTGAACAATTACCAAGGACAACGGGGCAATGCTCCGAATCAAAAACAACAGTGGAGATCCCAAGAAAAATTGGGGGAATCAAAACCAACATGGAAACCGGAACAGTGGGAACAACAACAACCAAAGCAACTAAGGGAACAACAATTAAAATTGGGGCAACCAGGGCAACCATGGAAACTGAGGTGGCAATAACAATAGCAATTGGGGAGGAAACAACAACCAAGGGGGTTGGAATAACGGTAATCAAGGGAATCGGAGGCCGGGCTTTCAAAGGCCTCCGATGTATCAACAACCAAACAACCTGCCTCCATTTCCGTCTCAAGCTTGTCAAATAATCAGATGGAAAGGATTGAGTTGATGTTTGAGCAAATGATGAAGAAAAATGCCGACTCTGATGCCCAGTTGGCGTCCCATAATACTTCTATCCGAAACATGGAGGTCCAACTTGGATAGATTTTGCAATCTTTGAACAATCGCCCTAAGAGGGCACTACCTAGTGACACGGATCGGCCATGCAATGGCGGTGACCACAAGGAGCGGTAGAGGTGGTAAAGCAAGTACCTCCAAGTGAAAGGAGGTTGTGAGTGATGATGTTGAAGTGCAAAATGATGATGATCCAATAGTTGATGAGCAAGTGAGTGAAGAGAATTTGAATGGTGTATATGGAGAAAATCAGAGGGTCCGATTTTATGGCCACTATGATGCTTCATAAGCATGTATCCAGGAAGCTCGAAGCTCAGCTCAAGGTTCGACCCTGAGGATTCTCATCACTCGACCTCGGGCAATACAAGTTGGTGGTTATGATGGTAAAACGGGAGGTCCCCAAGCACGTGATTAAAGCTGACCAAGTCTATTAGGCTAGTACAAGCCTGTACCGTGGCATTAAATGGTTGTATCAGCTGCGTATCTTTGTAATAAATGCGTCTGTACCATGTTGGGATTCCCCCTCATATATAAAGGGGATCCTTGTCATTTTGTAAGCATACATACAACACACAACATTGAATACAAGAACAAGAACATTCTCTACTCTCTAACTTAAACATATGCTCCTTTGATCTTATTACTTACGTTTATTGCTTACATTTATTGTATTTCATTAATTGTTTCTTCATTTATTACTCATTATTGATCATAAAGAGCCCTCATCAAGGCCCTTAGAACTGTTAGTTCTCCATCGACTGTTCAAAGCCCAACGCCTGACTCGACCTCGAGGCCCCGTATAAGCCAGCTCGAGGCCTCGATTCTCAACCACTTGGTTTGCTTGATACACCATCTTCAAGCTCTTGCCTCATTTTCTAGTCTTACAGTAGCATAAAAATTAATCACGTATTTTTAGAACCACAAAATCAAATCTAATTGTAATTACCATTTTCAAGGTAAACAAACGGTGACGTGAGAATTGATATTCATGACAATGAGGAGGAGACTCAACATGACGTGAACCCGTCTAGGGAACACGTGATAGACCTACCGGATATGGTAATGCCTAAAGCCAAGGTTCCTTTGCCAAGGCCTCCTCCGCCTTACCCTCAAAGACTGGAAAAGCAAAAGAATGAAAACCAATTCAAGAAGTTTATTGAGATGATGAAAAGCTTGTGATCAATGTGCCCTTGGTTGAAGCTCTTGAGCAAATGCCGGGATATGCCAAGTTTATGAAAGAATTGGTAACTAAAAAGAGATCTATGGATTGTGACACCATCAAAATGACTCATCAAATGAGTTCCATTGTGCACTCGATGGCTCCAAAGCGTGAAGATCCCGGCGCATTTACCATCCCATGTACCATTGGGAGTGCAGATTTTGCAAAGGCCTTGTGTGATTTGGGAGCAAGTATAAATTTGATGCCTTACTCTGTATTCAAAACTTTGGGTATTGGTCAACCGAGAGCTACTTCAATGAGATTGCAAATGGCGGATCGAACAATTAAGAGGCCGCTTGGTATTATTGATGATGTTCTTGTGCGGGTTGACAAGTTCATACTTCTCGCAGATTTTGTTATTCTGGACTGCGAGGTTGACTATGAGGTGCCAATCATATTGGGGAGACCATTCCTAGCTACAGGGAAGGCTTTGGTTGATGTGGAAGTAGGGGAGCTCACCTTCCAGGTGGTCGATGAAAAAGTTGTGTTCCATGTCTGCAAATCAATGAGGCAGCCCAATAGCAACGAAGTATATTCCTTTGTTGATCTTGTGATCGAGGTGATTGTTGAAGACACCAGTGTTGTGATAAATGTGGAGGACCCTTTGGAAGCTGTGCTGTTAAACCATGAAGTGACTGAGGATGAAGGCTTGGTAGAGTATGTCAATGCTTTGCAAATGGGTTCTTACACAAACGAACCCCGGAAACTTTCCTTGGATCTTGAGAACCGAAGACTCCACCAACAAAGCCCTCAATCGAGGAACCTCCCGTATTGGAGTTAAAGCCTTTGCCTTCACACCTCAGATATGAATTCTTGGGCTCTTGTTCAACTTTACCTGTTATTCTTTCTTCGTGCTTAACTAACGTGCAGGTAGATGCCACCCTTGAGGTGCTCCAAAGAAGGAAGAAGGCAATTGGATGGACTCTAGCTGATATTCGGGGGATAAGCCGCGCCTTTTTCATGCACAAGATTATACTTGAGGATGATTCCAAACCCTCCGTAGAACATCAAAGGAGGTTGAATGAGGCTATGCAAGAGGTCGTCAAGAAGGAAGTTATCAAGTGGCTAGATGCAGGGGTTGTGTACCCCATTTCGGATAGTTCATGGACTTCGCTGGTACAATGTGTGCCGAAGAAGGGTGGTATGACTGTGGTCACAAATGAGCAAAATGAGTTGATCCCCACTAGGACTGTCACCAGATGGAGGGTATGCATGGACTACCGGAAGCTGAAGAAAGTGACCCGCAAAGATCATTTTCCATTCCCCTTTCTTGACCAAATGTTGGATAGACTTTCCGGGCGTGCCTACTACTGCTTTTTGGATGGGTACTCAGGTTACAACCAGATTTTGATTGCACCGGAGGACCAAGAGAAAACCACCTTCACATGCCCGTATGGGACCTTTGCATTCTTACGGATGCCATTTGGTTTGTGTAATGCACCAGCTACCTTCTAGCAGTGTATGATGGCTATCTTTACGGACATGGTGGAGGACTTCTTGGAAGTGTTCATGGATGATTTTAGTGTTGTGGGTGACTCCTTTGAAGACTACTTGAAGAATCTTGACAAGGTGCTTGCCTGATGTGAAGAGACAAATCTTGTGCTTAATTGGGAAAAATGCCACTTTATGGTTGAGGAGGGCATTGTCCTCGGCCATAAGATCTCCAAGAACGGTATAGAGGTGGAAAAGGCAAAGATTGAAGTGATTTCAAAACTTCCCCTCCTACTTGCGTCAACGGGGTTAGTAGCTTTCTTGGGCATGCGGGGTTCTATCGAAGGTTCATCAAGGACTTCGCCAAGGTGGTGAATCCCTTGTGCAAATTGTTGGAAAAGGATGCAAGGTTTGTGTTTAATGAAGAGTGCATGCAAGCTTCTGAGCTTCTCAAGTACAAACTGACAACCACTCCTATTATTACCTCACCCAATTGGAGCTTACCCTTTGGGCTTATGTGCGTTGCAAGTGATGTTGCGGTTGGAGCAGTCTTGGGAAAAGGGTGAACAAGATGTTTCACCCGGTGTACTATGGAAGCAAAACTATGAATAATGCCTAGGTTAATTATACGGTGACGGAGAAAGAGTTGCTAGCCATAGTGTTTGCCATTGAAAAGCTTAGGCCTTATCTCATGGGTGCCAAAGTGATTGTTCATACTGATCACACGACACTCCGTTACTTGATGACAAAGAAGGACTCTAAGGCTCAGTTGATGAGATGGGTTCTTTTGCTTCAAGAGTTTGACCTTGAAATTGTTGATCGAAAAGGGTGTGAAAACCAACTGGCGGACCACTTGTCCCGCTTGGAGAACGAGGGGAGGCCCCATGATAGCCTCGAAATTAATGATTCGTTTCCACATGAACAACTCCTCTCTGTTTCTATGAATAGTATGCCTTGGTTCGCCGATGTTGCTAACTTTCTTGTGACCGCCATTGTCCCGTGTGATCTCTCTTCTAACCAAAGGAAGAAGCTTAAACGGGATAGCTTGGATTACTACTGGGATGAGCCTTATCTTTTCAAGATTTATAATGATGGTGTGATCTAGAGATGTGTTCTGGAAGAGGAGAAAATGAGTATTCTTGATGCTTGCCATTCCTCGCCCTACGGTGGTCATCATGGTGGGGTGAGAACTCCTTCAAAGGTTCTCAACTGTGGTTTTTATTGGCCTACATTGTATAAAGATGCTAGTGAGCTTGTGAAGTGATGTGATGAGTGTCAGAGAGCTGGTGGAATTTCCAAGAAGGATGAAATGCCTCCCAACACTATTCTTGAGATAGACATTTTTTACGTTTGGGGCATTGACTTCATGGGACCTTTTGTGAGTTCATGTGGTAACACGTACATTCCGATTGTTGTTGATTATGTTTCCAAGTGGGTTGAAGCTGTGGCTTTTCCTAACAATGAGGCACGGAGTGTAGTGGCATTCTTGAAGAAAAATATCTTTACAAGGTTTGGCACTCCTAAAGCGATCATCAGTGATGGGGGTTCTCATTTTTGCAACAAGGCCTTCGATATTTTACTCTCCAAGTATGGTGTCAATCATAAAGTGTCAACCCCTTATCATCCGCAGGCTAGTGGACAAGTTGAGGTCTCTAACAGGGAGATAAAGAGCATTTTCTCGAAAACTGTCAATGCAAACAGAACTAATTGGTCAAAGAAACTGTATGATGCTTTGTGGGCTTACAGGACTGCTTACAAGACGCCAATTGGTATGTCTCCGTACCGGTTGGTATTTGGGAAAGCGTGCCATCTTCCGATTGAGTTAGAGCATAAGGCAATGTGGGCACTGAAGAAGCTAAACCTTGAATGGGATGTAGCTGCAAATCTCTGGGTAGAACAATTAAATAAACTTGATGAGTTTAGGTTTCATGCCTATTCCAGCTCGTCATTGTACAAAGACAAGATGAAGTACTTACATGACAAATATGCACGGAGCAAGGAATTCAAGGAGGGTGATTTGTTTCTTCTATTCAACTCTCGGTTACGACTGTTTCCTGGAAAGCTCAAGTCAAAATGGAGTGGCCCTTTTGAAGTGGTGCATGTAACTCCGTTTGGTGCTCTTGATTTGAAAAACAAAAATGGTGAAATCTTTCGAGTTAATGAGCACCGAGTGAAAGACTATCTTAACAAGTTTGATGATAGCCACGTGGTGGCAATGATCCATTTCAAGTGATTGTTGGTAACCTGCGTCGTGCCGCGACGTTAAATCAGGCGCTTCTTGGGAGGCAACACATGTGTTTTTCTCTCTTTTTGATTTTTTTTCTTAGTATAGGCTTAATTTTGGACTAACTGGTTGTGAAGTTTGTGTAGGAATTGATTGTGCAGTGCAGGACTGTTGTTGAAAATTTTTTGCCTAAGTGTAAGAATTACGCTGACCGCGCTCAGAATTCCGCGGTCAGTGGGTGCTTTTCGTGGGGGCGCAATTGGTAAGTGGACGCAGGCTTGAAAGGTCCAGAATAGCAACTCTTTGAAGTTGTATTTGCGTCAGCGGTTGAAATTTTGCGGTCCGCGTTGCTCTTTCACGGCCGTGCTTATTTTTTCGCTCTCAGCGGTTCTTTCTTGGTTACAGCCCGTCCACCAGGTAAAAGCACAGCCGCGGTGGAATTCTGTAAACCGCGCTCAGGTAGGTCTGTGGGTCCCTGTACTATTAGTATAAATAGAAGGTCCCTTCTCATTTTACACTTTTCGAATCTTAGACTCTCACTAAACCTAAAAGCATTGTTCATCCTCATATTGTTGGTCTTTCAATCTCAACTATTCAAGAGTCAGTCTTTTACTACACATCTCACAACTGGTATGCTCTAATACTTGTGTTAATTTTATTCCTTTATTTTCTTTCATCTTTATTTTACCGTTTCTTTATAGTTAGGGTTAATTAGTTGTTAGCTAGTTGATGCTAAAATTTATGAGGATACTTGTTGTGCATGCCCAATAGGGGTTAGTGGTGTTCATTATACTTGTTGATGGCTAAAAAGGTGAAACCCTAGGTCTAAGAGAAGTCAAAAATGCCCGTCTGGTCGTAAAATTTCGTGGACAACAGCCCAAATTACGCTGTCTGCATTCATGCTGTATGAGAACTGAGTCATTTGTAGGTCCGCGGATGCAGTGCTTTTTCCACGGTCCATGGTTGCATCTGTTTTTCAACGATCAGCGTTAATGAGTTTCAGAGAGTTGGTAATTGGTTCCGAAGCCGCGTTCACTTTCACGCGGACCGCGTTGCATGTTTTGCGGCCGCACCTCCTTTTATTGCTCTCAGCATCACCTCAACTTCAGAGAATGGGCAGTCTGATCCCCAGCATTTCGCGGCCGTGTTCCTTTTTACGCGGACCGTGGTTGCCTTTTTGCGGCTGCGCCTATTTTTCCGCGGTCCGCGGAGCCTGATTCTGAGAGGCAATATGTGCCAGTCCTCTGCAATGCTTTATTTCTATCTACAATGTTTTAGCTTCAACTGCAATGCTTAACCATATGATTGATACCTTGTTCTAACTTTGTTTCATGGCTTGTTCTCGGCAGACAATGGTCCGATCTAGAGGCGGAAGTGATAAACCAAAAGGGAGAGAAGAGTCCTCCTCAGGAAGGGGACTAGGAAGGATCAAGTTACCCCTAGCAGTCCAATAATCCATTGGAAAGATGACAAAGGCCATCAAAGCTGCGGATAGAGCAGCGGACCACTCGGATACAATGCAGTCACAGCTCAAGCAGCTCCAGCACTGCTTCAGGTACCTACATCACTGGAGGATTCATTGAAGGAGCTTCTGGACAACAAGAAGAAGCTCCTGGGCAACCAAGAGACGATCCTGAAGGCTTTGGATGCACAGGGAAAGGAAATCAAGGAAATGGGCAAACAAATGAAGAAGATGAAGAAGACTCGGGCCTCAAAGGAGTCAGTAAAGCTACTGAGGAAGGAGGTAGAGAGGATTACATCAGCTGGAGACATCCCGCTAGACTTACTCTTGGCGGAGCAAGTTCCAACAGCTCACGCAGCACAGGCACCGGAGCAGGAGGCTGACAGATAGCCTATGAGAGGATTTGTGGTACCCCACTCCGAGGACATGGAGATACAGTTAGAGGACCCAGAGGGGGCTGACCCCACTGATGTGCAGGATCCGATGCAGACCATGGGAAGTTTTCTCTACTCTCTACCCCTTCTTGATCTTATTTTTTTGCTTTTAGCATTGAGGACAATGCTAACTCTTATATGAGAGGGTGGTCCTACTTTTGATTTGATGAATGGAATGTAATTATGATACTTATTTTCTTTATCATTATTTTTCACTTTCGGTATGTATATAACTTTACCATTCCATGTATATATTCATTCCCATTTTATGTATATTCGTCTCAATCCCCTATTGTACATATTCAGTTTACTTTCCGTATTTTACTTTATTACTTCTTTAGAAATTTTCCCTAATGGCATAGCTTCTTATTTCATTTAGTAGTTTCTTTTTCAATTTGTAGCTTCTTACTTTTACAAGTTTTCGTGATCAATAAGCCTTTGGTTTTCTTATGCCACGGTTCTTTCCAAAGGTGGAATTTGTGTGAATCGGGTGGCTCTCCCCGATGATGGATGGCGTGATAACCTTCTTAAGGGTTTGAGTCCGTTATCTTTATGTTTTTGTGTAAGTAGTAGTAATGAATAAAAGTGTCTCAAGCAAAGCTTCACTTGGGCCTAGCACATTTACCATTGACCTCATGGTTAGAAACAAGTGATCTGCAAAGAATGGTTCTAGCTGTGACCTTTAGACTTTTGTGTTGACTAAACAATCATCGAGTGTCTCCTTGGAGCCATTTGTGTTGCTCAATCTTAGCTAGGGTTGTTGTGGTCCCTCGACTCTGTCTCTTTGGCAATCCAATAGCTTGTGATGTGAGGTTTTAATTTGCAGGTCCAAGTCTCGTGCCAATAAGTCTAGAACTTGCCCCGAATGTTTGTCTAGGCGAAATTCTAAGTGTAGCTTGACTTGAGAAATGAATATAGGCTCTCCTTGATCCAACTTGAAACTTGAAATCATCCATAGCCACCCAAATATGATATCCCTAGTCAACCCCGTTGAGCTGAAGCCCTTGTTCTTTCAACAACCATGATACAAGCCTTTATCCATTCTATAATGAACCTCTCTTGGCACCCGATCTTTCCTTAGCACAACTGGAAAAAGCAAAAGTTTGGGGGGAGAGATGAGGAATGTGAAAGTGATAAAAGGTACAAAATGAAGATTAGAAAAGGCAGAAATAAAAGAAAGAAAAGCCAAAAAGTCAAAAACAAAGTGAATAATATAGAAAAATAAAGGCAATCAATGGAAGCAATGATGAAAGGCTTGGAATGAATAGAAAACGAGAAAAACGATTATCATGAACAAGAAAGACTGACAGTGTGTCTCTATAGTCCCCTAAGGAAGAAGAAAATGACTCAAAGAGTCAAGAAAGTGTGAGCCAAAATGAGAAGACTGAAGTGCTTAAGGAAAGATGAGACCTTCATAGACTGATATATCCTAACTTGAACAAAAATCCTTCATTACATTCCCGTAAAAGCCCTATACGATCTCAAGTTGTGTGAGCTTACATTAGTGGTGATTCACATAAGGGGCAAGCTTATCGTACTTTGAGCCGGACTTGTGACCTTCCTTTGAGAGAGATGACCGTACTTTTCCACAATCATTGTTCTGAGTGCTACAATCTAAAGTGAGGTTTGCATATGGAGAGTAGAGGAGTAAGAGTTTGGGTTCCACAATGACCTACGTAGTAGAGCGAGCTTCCTTGATGAGCTAAGTCAACTCTTGATGCTCTTGTGTCGCTCTATAGCTATGGTGCTAAAAAGGTTCTGTGTTGTTGATAATGCATTTGTGTCGAGGGTAATTGTTAGTCCCAACTGATGCTTGATGAAGTCACGTTAGGACAGCTGACATTTTCCTTTCTTTTATCTTGTGGAGGTGGGAATTACATTGTTTGCTTGAGGACAAGCAAAAGCTTAAGTTTGGGGGAGTTGATAACCATGGATTTTAGCCTATCTTATGCTCTCTTTTGCTTAGGTTTTGGATCAAAATGTGTGAAAGTATTCCCGAAAACTGACTTAATGTGCTTGTCTACGGGGTATCGTCAAAATTAGGCAAGAAAGCCATAATCAACTCATGAAGGAGTTAAAATTGCACAGGTTCAAAACTGGGACTGAAGCGCTGATCGCGGTGGAAAAGAGCGGCCGCGTAAGGTCCACCACTGCAGCGACCCCAATTACGCAGTTCGCGGAAGTGAGATTCAGAGAAGATGTTTTGGGTACAACAGTAATCGCTGACTGCGATGAAAAAAGTGCGGCCGCAGAATACCTGACGCGGCCGCGGTTGCATTTCCGCTGAGAGCGTTGATCAAAGTTTAGAGACCCTGCAAGTTGAGCATGACTGAGGAGCACGGTCCGCGTCCAACTTACGCGGTCGCGGTTGATGCTAACGCGGAGGCGGTAAACTTTACGCTTTCCGCGAAATCAAGTCCAAACCAAGCACAAAAGTGAAGAAATGCGGTTCGCGCTTGTTTTTGTGCGGCCGCGAAAGTCCATGCGCTGAGGCGCTCAGTATTTTGCTGACAACGGAACCTCCGTAGGGGTATTTTTGTCCAGTAATTTCAGCTGTGTATAAATAGATCTTTTTCACAATTTTAGGTTATCTTTTATATTAGGGAGCTCGTGAACAGTCGCACTTTACCATTTAGAGTAATTTTAAAGTAGCTTTAGCTTATATTCTTAGATTTTGTCTTGTAATCAACTTTTATGGCTTATATTTCATCTCCATCTTTGATTTTCACCTTGATTATGAGTAGCTAAACATATTAGCTAGGGTTGTGACCCAACCCTACTGTGGGTATTTAATGGGTCTTCAATTTTAGGGCTTCTTTGTTTATGGGTTAGTGATATTTAGCTTAATTCATGCTTTAATTGTAGAGTTGGTGGTTGCAATCACTGATTCTTTCCTTGATGACTTAGACTCTTCTTGAGAAAGAGAGATTAAGTCTAGGTAAATTGGGGTAACAAGGAATTGGGGTGCATTCAAGAGATTGATAGCCCCAATTAAAGGGTTAAATCTAGAGATACTAATACCCGACTTGAGCCAATATCACTTAGTATGTATGAACACCCATTTGGACTTGAGAAAGTCACCTCGGGCAAAGTCACTCAAACTACCGAGAGGTATAGAGTAAGCACTTGTGTGATGGTTATATCATAACCCCAATCATAACAAGCTTGTCCTAAATCATAGACCCCATTAGATACTCGCCTAGGTGTAAGTCACTTCCCTAGTGCTTTATATCACTTGAGAAAAACTACTACAAAAATATTGTACTTAGATTATTTTCAGCAATCAATAGCATTAAACGTAGAATAGAAACAAATCCAAGCATGGTTAGAAGTGTAATAAAAGCAACAAGCATAGCTAGATTAGATAGAAACCCAACTCGCAATCAATATTAACTCCCTGTGGATATCTATCCCGACCTTTCGGGTAAAAGCTGCATCGACCACTCCTCGTCATTATATAGTGGTGCAGGGTTGGAGCCGATCATGTGTGCAGTGCAACAGCTTTAAAGTTGTAAGAGTTGACTTGTATTGTGACCAGAGGAACTAATATCTATTTGTTCCCTCTGCTATTCTCTTAACTGATTTAATTGAAACTTGTGTTAGACATTTGACTTGTTGTTCAGAAGGCAGAGAGGCTAGTTGTATCAGATCCCCTATCTGGTTCTCGTATGAAGTTTGTTAAATCATCAAAACAAAAGGCACATAACTTATTAAACTTATAGTGTCAATATAATTATAATGATACAGTGAACAAAATAAATCATACCTGGAGATGGATGCGGGATTAAACTTGACTGTGCTCTATATATCTTTGAATTTTACCATTGAACAAATTCGTAGTTTAATATTTCTTAAAATTCTGTAGTTTTTGCCATATGCATCTAAGTTTTGTTCAGAATTATTGGGTTCAATTTAATCCATGGATTTCATATAGCATCTGTCACATGAATGTCGTTCCAAAAGATCTACCCGCGACCAGTTTAATAATTTAAGAAGTTTTGCTAGTCATATACTACGCTATTGAGCATGCAACCCAATGTGCCTGCACAATATATATAAAGTACTCCTTCTATTCCAATTTATGTTATCTCTCGGGATTCAAATTTTTAATTTTGACCATGCAATTGGACATAGAGTTTTTTACTTTTTCAAAATAAAATTTCATATTTGAAAACTACGTAAAAAGTACTATAAGTCACAATAATTAATAATGATCAAAATTTTTAAAAGGCATATGAGAAATTAAAGTCAATGAATAATTCGTTTGGGTCTCGCAATTCGAACACCTAGCCTTTACATAAATATTTAATAGAGACGGAGGGAGTATTATGTATTCAACGTTATGTTAGCTAAGCCTTCGTATTATCAGAACCCTTTCCTCTCAACGGCAACATCAGATGGGTCATATGTATGGGTTAAAATTAGATCTAGTTTAGCAAATGCAAAAGGACAAGATGAGGTCGAGGTTGAAACCAAGCGCGATCCAATGGCGAGGAGTCGCTCAAAAGGAGAGACCAGTGTCGAGGTCGAGCAGAGGGTAAACGGTTGCAACTATTGGAATATTCCTAGGGTTGTGAAGAAGAATATTCTACTGAATATTCCCCCATGTTGTACATTTTTAGGGTTTTCTAGGGATGTCCCTTTTAAATAGGAAGAGAGAGGAAACAAAAAAGGGATCGGAACTTTTGTGGAAGAACACCTTGTAAAGAGTTGACTATCAAAAATATATTAAAAAGCTGGTTTTGTCTCTCTTGTTTGGTTCCATCACATAATATTCCTCTTTAGCTCACAAGATCCAAGAACACATAGTCCACTTCATTTGTCTGCTCTCACACGTTGTAGTCAGAGGAAGGAATCATCCATCTCATCCAACATTTGGGTGACAAATCCTTTCTTATTACCTTTAATGCCATTTATTACAGTTATTGCATGTTTTCATCCTCGTATTAATTAATAGTCATTGAGCATTAACTCAGTATTTGTTAACTTGGACGCGGACCTATACATTCTAAGTTGATTAATTTCGGATCTAGAATTTATTACTTTTAACTTGGATTCACCCCTTTATTTATTTATTAAATCGTTTTAACCAAAAGTTAAAACTTTTTGGTCAAACAGTTTGGCGCCGTCTGTGGGGAGATCCTAGTTAAAAAGTTTAGTTTCTTCTAGATCTAAAAAACAACAAAAGCTCCCTTTTTTCTTGCTTGCACAAGCTAACAATGGCAGGAAAAGGAGAGGAAAGACTGAAAGCAGTAATGGGTGTCACTACCAATCTCCTAGGCACCATCAACGAGGTGGACAGGGAAGACGAGGAGAATGTGATGCCGAGCGCCTCACCCAGGCAAAGAGATTCACTCCCTCCTCATGGGAGTGTAACCGCTTCACATGAGAAGGGAGCCTCCACTTCCACAACGGAAGAAGCGTCGCCCGCAGTGAAAAAGTTATTGGAGGCATGGCTGACAGGTACCCTAAGCAGTATACTCGATAAACCCGCTCAAGGAGCGAGTAGGAACACCGCACGAGTTGACACCCAAATAACCATCAACGAGCAATACGCTGCTTCCCCAACAGGTAACCCTCACACCATTATTGATGCAGGTAATGATGCCCTCGTAGCTGTTCTAAAGAAAATAGAAAAAATGGAGAATGAGAATAAAGCGTTCCGCGGCCAAATGAGGGAGCACCAATAAAGAGTTGATAAGATACCAGGACGTTGACCGGTTCGTGGAACAGCCATACAGCGAGGAGGCTGCCCACATGCCATGCCCAAAACATTCAAAATGCCACCATATCTGAAAATATACGATGGCACAACAGACCCTGAAGACCATATCATTCATTACGTCACAGCGGTAAAAGGCAATGTATTCTCGAAAGAGCAGGTACCGTCGGTGCTGCTGAAGAAGTTTTGCGCAACCCTAACAGGGGGAGCCTTAACATGGTACTCACAATTACCAGCACGTTCCATAATGACGTTCGAAGAAATGGCTGAAAAGTTCGTCACCGCCCATGCCGGGGCCAAGAAAGCAAAAGCTAGAGTGAATGACATATTTGCCGTGAAATAGTCTCCTGGCGAAGGACTCGGGGACTTCCTCGCCCGGTTCAATAGGGTAAGAATGAGCTTGCCAAATGTATTAGAAGGGATGGCGGTAGCGGCCTTTCAAAACGGGTTAAATAGGAACAGGTCAAGGGCGACCAGAGAATTATTAAGCAGACTCATGAAATACCCTCCCGCCACTTGGGAAGAAATTCACAACGCTTACTGTGCCGAGGTGAGGGCAGATGAAGACGGCCTCAATGGTCCGACCCAAAGGCTAACGACAATCCAAATGGAACCAAGGAAAGATCGTCGGAACGACAGCCGAAGATATCACGCAGGTCCACGCCTCAATCAGGAAAGGCACCAACTATACAACAGACCAACCATCCCACTATCTCCCCGCCAAGCCGAAGGGGCATCCCAGTTATAAACGGGAACTCACAAAAAATGAAAGAGGTATCCACTATTATCTGCTCACAATTTTTGTCTGTCTCCTTCAGAAATAGTTTACGCCCTAGAGAAGCTCGGCCCCAAGGTGAAATGGCCATAGAAGATGAAGTCAGACGCAAATTCTAAAAAGTTGAATGCCCTCTACGAGTTCCATCAGGAACGGGGCCACAGGACCGAGGATTGCATAGCCCTACAACAAGAAGTACTGAACATGATCCACCAAGGACATTTAAAGGAGTTGATGAGCAATCGAAGGAGAGCCCATTTCACCCGTGGACGAGAACCGCATCAAGGCCCCCCAAAGCCACCCTCCCCTGCCCGCACCATACAAATGATCATCGGCGGAGACAATGAAGCAACAATCAACCATGTGAAGTTCACCACCACACACAAATTGAAGCGATTGATCGCCCATGAACGGTATGATGACCTCGAAGACAGTATCATCTTCGATAAGTCGGAAACCCACGTTTTGACCTTCCCTCATTTCGACACTCTTATCATTACTTTACGAATTTTAGATACCAATGTAAAAAAAATCATGCTAGACGATGAGAGCGGCACGTTTATTATCCACCCCCGAGTTCTCACAAAAATGAGACTCGAGGATAAGATAGTACCACGTTGCATAACACTAACAAGTTTTAACAATGCAGTTGAACGAACCTCCGGAGAGATAACATTGCCCGTTCTGGCTGGGGGCATCACCCTGGAAACAACATTCTATGTCATGAACCAAGACACAGCCTACAACGCCATTATAGGGCGACCCTGGATACACGCCATGAGGGCCATCCCGTCCAATTTATATCATGTCATCAAGTTCCCTACCCCATGGGGAATATTCAGCATCCGCGGTGAATAGTGCACAGCTCAACAATGCTACCGCATCGGCCAAGATTGCACATACACTCAACAGTTAAAAGAGGAAGGCTCAGGAGCATAGCAATTACCGAAGTTGGGGCCCGAGTCCGATGAACAAACAGACGTCGTCAGAGACCCCGACGTTGTAGAATCCACAGGGTCAACACTGGAAGACCTCGATCCCATCTAGCTGGACGAAAACGACCACAGCAAAAAGACTACATCGGCCACAAACTCACAGAACTAGGTAAATTCCATAAATTTTTAACTGACCACGCCGATCTGTTTGCTTTCTCCCATGCAGATATGCTAGGTATCCCGAAAGACATTACAACACACAAGCTGAATGTCAATCCACTCTACCCACCGGTACGACAAATCAAAAGAAAGTTCAATGCTGCAATCAACGAGGCCGTCCATGAAGAAGTAGAAAAACTGCTAACTAACGGTTCCATTAGAGAGTCAAAATACCCCCAATGGGTTGCTAACATGGTCATGGTGATAAAGAAAAATGGGAAATGGTGCATGTGCACAGACTTCACGGACCTAAACAAAGCCTGCCCGAAAGACTCCTTCACGTTGCCTCACATTGATCAATGCATCGACGCAACAGCAGGACACAAGCTATTAAGCTTCTTGGACGCTTACTCAAGCTATAACCAAATCCTCATGGAGGAGGAGGACCAAGAAAAAACCACTTTCATCACCCACCAAGGGACGTACTACTACAGAGTCATGCCGTTCGAGTTGAAAAATGCAGGGGCAACCTATCAAAGGCTGGTCACCGAGATGTTCAAAGACCAACTCGACAAAAAGATGGAAGTCTATATAGAAGACATGTTAGTCAAGTAAAAAAGAAAAGAGGACCACATCGACCACCTGAGGGAAGCCTTCAACATACTCAGATGATACAGCATGAAGCTGAACCCCGAGAAGTGCTCTTTCGGCGTGACCTCGGGAAAGTTCCTCGGTTTTTTGGTGTCGCAGAGAGGCATCGAGGTCAATCCCGACCAAATCAAGGCTATAGAGGGAATACCTCAAATTTTGACCAACAAGAAACAAGTGCAGAAGTTGATCGGCCGTATAGCCGCCCAGTCGAGGTTCATCTCACGATCCTCTAACAGATGTCACAAATTCTTCAATGTTCTCAAAAAGGACAATGGACTCCAGTGGAATTCCGAATGCGACAATGCTCTAAGAGAACTAAAGTCATACTTGTCTTCACCCCCATCACTCGCCAAGGCAGAACCAGGCGAACTTCTCTTAATCTACCTGGCCATGTCCGACGTCGCTGTAACCGCAGTCTTGGTCCGTGAAAACAAAGGTACGCAATCTCCAATCTATTACATTAGCAAAAACCTGGTCGATGCCGAAACGCGGTTTCCCCACCTCGATAAACTAGCCTTAGCATTAGTCGTAGCTTCACGGAAGCTGAGACCCTATTTCCAATGCCACCCCATCTCGGTGGTCACGACCTTCCCCCTAAGAAGCATCTTACATAAACCCGAGCTGTCGGGTAGACAAGTGGGCCATCGAATTAAGCGAGCACGATATAACATATCAGCCGCGAACAGCGATAAAGTCGCAAGTACTTGCCGACTTTTTTGCCAACTTCAGCGCCAAAATAGCACCTCAGGCCGAGTAGGAAGCCGCCCGTACCTCTCCCAGTTACCCGACATGACTAACAATGAGGCCGAGTATGAGGTCGTAATTGCAGGACTGAAATTAGCTCTCAAGTATGGATCACGGCGAGTAATCCTCTAATATGACTCATAACTCGTCGCCAACCAAGTCACAGGGACTTTCCAAACAAAAGAACAAAGGCTACAAAAATATCAGGCAAAAATTTATAAGCTACTGCCCGAGATCGACGAGTGCCAACTCGACCAAATACCCCGAGCACAAAACATCGAAGCAGACGGCCTTGCCAAATTAGCAGCGGCCACCAAGAACATAATCGGAAAAGAAAACATGGTCACCCTCATCCGTTCATCGATAGACCAAATTGAGGTACGCACTATAAACCTGACTTGGCACTAGCACAACCGTATTATGTCATATTATCATAACGGAGTGCTCCCACCCGACAAAAAAATAGCCAAGAATCTTCGAATGTAGGCGGCCCGACAAAGCATCATCAACCATAATCTATACAAAAGAACGTTTGGTGGTCCCTTGCCGAAGTGCCTAGGACCAAACCAAACCAGGCGCGTCCTCGAAGAACTACACGAAGGCCACTGTTGAGCGCATATCGATAATCGAGCCCTCTTTAGATGCCTCATACGGGCAGGCTATTACTAGCCCACTATGAAAATGGAAGCTGCCGACTTTGTTAGAAAGTGTGAACAATGCCAAAAATAAGCTCCAATGATCCACCAGGCAGGCGAGCACCTCCACTCCGTCATATCGCCTTGGCCATTCATCAAAAATGGGGGATGGACATCGTATGACCCCTTCCAGCGGGGCGAGGTAATATAAGATTTCTTTTGGTTTTGACTGACTATTTTCCAAGTGGTAGAAGCAGGTGCATTCGCCCAAATACGAGAACAGGAAGTTATCACATTCATATGGAAGAACATCATATGCCGCTTTGGCATCTCCAAAGAGATCAGTTGTGACAACGGACCCCAATTCACCGGGAAAAAGACCGCTGAATTCTTCGAGAAATGGCACATCAAGCGAATACTCTCCACGCCATATCATCCCGCAAGCAACAGTCAGGCGGAATACTCCAACAAAATAATACTGAACATCATGAAGAAGAAGCTTGAGGACGCTAAGGGACTGTGACCAGAAATGCTACCGAAAGTGCTATGGACATACCGCACCATGCCAAAAACAAGCACAGGAGAAACGTCATATTCACTAGTCTACGGGATTGCTGCAATGATACCAGTCGATGTTGGAGAGCCAATTTTAAGATACTCCAACGAAAGCGGATCAAGTAACGATGAAAGCAGAAAGCAAGACCTCGACGAAACAAATGAACGAAGAGATATGGCCTATGTAGGAATGATAGCTCAAAAACAGCAAGCAGAACGGTACTACAACAAAAAAGCCAAAGTCAGACCACCCAAGGTAGGGGATTATGTACTCAAAGCCAGAACACAAGCGATAAAAGACCCACAAGAAGGCAAAATGGGAACCAATTGGGATGGACCATACAAAATCACGGCAACAGCAAAACAAGGGCCATTCCAACTAGAAACAATGGATAGAAAGCTACTACCAAACAATTGGAATGTCGCCCACCTCAAATACTTCAACTTCTGAAGATGGACGTCCTCCAAGTCATACTCTTTTTCCCTCACCCGAGTTTTGTCCCAATTGGGTTTTCTCGGGGAGGTTTTTAATGAGGCGACGGAAGGGGCTTCTCGGAGTTTAGGTATTTAATTCATCGCGCCGCCTATCGACGACCTCTCTAGGCCGAGCAATGAAGGGACTAGATAGACTGGGACTCCTCGAATGTATGAACGGACCAAAGAGAAATGTAATATTCTCCAATGAATAAACAAAGCAGTATTTCATATGTCTCCACCAAATCTGCACATCACGCCAACGTAAAGGCAATATACATTCGACCTCGTTCGAATCGTTCTACATTCGACCTCGCTCGAATCAACTTACATGCGACCTCGTTCGAATTAATTTACAATCGACCTCATTTATATCGTTCGACGTTCGACCTCGTTCGAATCATTCTACATTCGACCTCGCTCGAATTAACTCACATTCGACCTCGCTCGAATTAATTTACATCGACCTCATTCTAATTAATTTACATTCGACCTCATTCGGATCATTCTACATTCGACCTCGCTCGAATTAACTTACATTAGACCTCGTTCAAATTAACTTACATTCGACCTCATTCGAATCGTTCTACATTCGACTTTGTTCGATTCGTTCTACATTCGACCTTGCTCGAATTAACTTATATTCGACCTCGCTCTAATTAACTTACATTCGACCTTGATCTAATTAACTTACATTCGACCTCGCTGGAATTAACTTACATTCGACCTCGTTCGAATCATTCTACGTTCGACCTCGCTCGAAATAACTTATATTCGACCTCGCTCGAATTAACTTACATTCGATCTCGATCGAATCTTTCCACATTCAACCTCACTCGAATTAACTTACATTCAACCTCGTTCGAGTTAACTTACATTCGACCTCGTTCGAATCATTCTACATTCGACACCGTTCGAATCGTTCTACATTCGACATCGTTCGAATCGTTCTACATTCAACATCGCTCAAATCGTTCTACATTCGACCTCGTTCGAATCGAATCGAAAGTCATGAACTTTCTCGCAAAAGAACTCACAACAAAAAAAAAGAGAAAGAAAAGCTAGAAATACACAACAAAAGACAATTGTTTCATTTCAATCATTCCATTCCAAAACATTTTTACAAAAGGCTGGAAAGACGCCCCCACAAAAAAGAAAAAATCAAGTACAAAGGCTTCACGCAATATCATCCCCCCCATCACTAACGTCACCGACATACTCATCGTCGTACCAAGGGTCGGAGGAAAGCCTATCCAAGGCGTCTTCATAGTCATCTCCTCCGGGCGTACCAGGATCATAACCACAAGCGTCACGAGCTGCACGCGCCTTAACACGAACATCCTCAAATTCAGCCTCAAAAATCTTCCCAGCCGTCTTCAGAGACCTATATATGTCAAGTTGGGCCTCGGCATGAACCCATATTTCATACAACTCCCATGACACATCGGGGGTGACAGAAGTATCAGAAGTGGATGGTTGATCCTGCATCTGCGCCTTCTCGGCCCTTAAGGCGACAACCTGCTCATTCAGCTGAGACAGCTCCGCCTCCAAACCCCCAATCCTCTCCTCAAATCTCGCTTCCTTGAGCGCTGAAGTTTCTTCCTCAGTAACTCACTCAGACCTGCAAACATGAAGGGTGTCCCCTAGGGCTGCCGCCTCTGCCACATCGGTCATCCTTGCTTTCTTGGCTCGACCCAACTCTTCAACCCTGGTGCTCAACTCATCCCGCAAGTTGACGAACCTTGTTTCACTCCGCTCGAGCTCAACCCTTAAAGATGCCACCTGCGCTTGAAGGTCAGTATTTTCGGTCGTCACTCCCTTGATCACCTCGAGCTTATCCTCCTTAGCCTTCAATGCCCCATCAAGCACGCTACGTCTGCCGATGGCCCTCATAAGCTCTTCGTCTTTCTATCTCAACTCCTCATCTTTCTTCTTGAGCCCATCATAAAGCGTCTGGAACTGACCGTCCTGGTTAAGAAAGCCAACTAGCATTCCGTGCTTAGAACCGAACTCTCTGTACTTGGCCACCATCTTCTTGAAGAGGGTCGTCCTTCGCTCTTCTCGCCGATCACGCTCAATCTCCATGATAAAGTTCTGACATGCAAAAGAAGACAGGTCAGCAGAAGCAAATTGCACATACGAAACGAACTAACCTAACATCGGAAAAGCAAACTCACTCGCAAGGCCATGCCAAATATGCCCAACGACAAATCCGCATCCCTCAACGTCTGCAACGTCCTATTCTCAGAATCCGCACACAGAGGAGCGAAGGCCGGCACCACCCATTCTGAGTAGGCCAAGAGATTGTAATCCACAGGAATGACTATGTGTCGATCAGGCCCCTACGTCCTTATCTCCACTCGAGTGAACCTCTCCTCAAAAGCCCGCACCTCCTCGGGGTCAATATCGGAGCCCAACCCATCATCTTCTATGAGGATGATTTTATCCCTTCCGTCCGTTGATGATGAGCCGACCCCGGCTACTCGTGCAGGTTCCCCTGTGACATAGGTCCCTTCGACCTCTAACGGCCCTCTCTCCGTGACCGTAGCCAGTGTAGGAGCAGCCTCAATGCCTAGTAAAGGCGCCGCCTCAGCATCCAAATCAATGGGCCTTTCCAACTCGGTATCAGCAACATCAAGCCTTCCAGTCTCCACCCTCCGCCTTTTCCTCGGTAAATGCATCCCCTCGTCATGAGACGACTCATCAATTAGGTGCAGGACGCTGTGATCAGAGATCTCAGGCAACGTGACGGCTACCGGTGAGGCAGAATCACCCAACGGCGGAGCTAAAGTTTGATTCTCTCGTACGGACTCAGCTAGTACAAATTGCATTCCAGCTGATGCGATTGCCTGGGGGAACACGGGCACTGGAGCCTTCATCTTCTTGGAAGCTCGCCGACCTGGCGTAAAAAGAAAATCATGTTTAACATAAATGCCGACAAGACAGTAGCAAGCTATAACGAAAGCGAAAGGGTCACAGAAAAGGAAATCAGACTCACTAGTCAAAGACTTGGGACCGAACCGCCTGTTAAATGACAGCCAATCACGAATCCCCACAGTATGAGGGAAGACTCGAGTCATCCAGTCTTCGATGTCAGGAACCGAAGGAGGTGGACGTTTACCAGCTGAAAGTAGAAAGACATGAGCAAGTTAGAAACAAAAGATGAGGGATAAACAAAACACGTGACGAACGGTAAAAGGCCCTTGCGATTGAAAGTCCACTGCTCAGGGAACCCGGCTAGGTCCGCCACTACGTGCTCGGTCCTGACGAAGAAGTAGTTGCACCAGAACCAGCGGTTCGCCTTATCATCCATCCCCGTCACCAATCCTTTAGTCCCACTGTGGCGGAGATAAATCAGCGTGCCTTTGTAGAAACTAGGCGTGAAGAGTTGCAACAAATGACAAATGGAGACTTCGCAATCGGCCAACTCTGCGAACTTCGCCAGCATCAAGGACTCCCAAGAGGACGACCTCAATAAGCGGGGGACTAACTGTATGGGTCAAAATTATGTCTAGTTTAGCAAATGCAGACGGACAAACTGACGCCGAGGTCGAAACCAAGCGCGATCCAATGGCGAGGAGCCGCTCAAAGGGAGAGACCAGTGTCGAGGTCGAGCAGAGGGTAAACGGTTGCAACTATTGGAATGTTTCTAGGATTGTGAATAAGAATATTCTACTGAATATTCCCCCATATTGTACTTTTTTAGGGTTTTCTAGGGATGTCCCTTATAAATAGGAAGAGAGAGGAAACAAAAAAGGGATCGGAACTTTTGTGGAAGAACATCCTGTAAAGAGTTGACTATCAGAAATATATAAAAAAGCTGGTTTTGTCTCTCTTGTTTGGTTCCATCACATAATATTGCTCTTTAGCTCACAAGTCCAAGAACACATAGTCCACTTCATTTGTCTGCTGTCACACGTTGTAGTCGGAGGAAGGAATCATTCGTCTCATCCAACATTTGGGTGACAAATCCTTTCTTATTACATTTAATGCTATTTATCACATTTATTGCATGTTTTCATCCTCGTATTAATTAATAGTCATTGAGCATTAACTCAGTATTTGTTAACTTGGATGCGGACCTATACCTTCTAAGTTGATTAATTTCGGATCTAGAATTTATTACTTTTAATTTGGATTTACCCCTTATCTAATTGGTTTAACCAAAAGGGTTAAAACTTTTGGTCAAACACCATATATAGTTAAACCATTGAAAATCTCCATTTATTTCCAATTCCCCCAGTATGTGTATTTTAGATTGTTCAATGTCTTAATCGTCTATTTCAGTGTATCATAATTGTCTTGTGAGGAGACGTTTGTTTTCATTACATAAGCACAGTATCTTTACTTTGCGTCCATGAAAATATAATATGCTTTTTTATGCAACAAGATATTAGGGTAATACAATGGTAACGCATCAGCCTAGCTAGAAGAAGAAAATAATAGTGTGCATCTTGATTCTTGAGAGTAATATTTCTTTCCGTAACCTTCAGCGTACGGTTATGTCCTCGACTTGAATGGTTTTTATATGGGATAAATTATACGTCGTACGCCTGCATAAAGAGGAGCTTGATCAATGCTTACTTTAAATTATTTATTTAAATTAAAAAAAAAAAAAGGCACAAAAGAATAAGTAGATTCAAAGTTGAAGTTTGACGCATCTCATGAATTGACAGTTGATACGTTAAAGTATAGTGCCACTAAGAGCTTCCATGACTTGATTAAAAGAAAAAAAAGCCAAAGTCTATGTCAAGACAAACTCTATGCTAGTTTTAGAATCACAAAGATTTCAAAGTAAGGAATAAAATATTGAGTTAGATAATGGTCGGGTACGGAGTATCTACATGAAAAGAAGTGGAGGCTTTTATATATTTTGCATGCGAATCTCTGAACCGCTACCTATATTTAGATAGTATTGGACCCTAGGAATGTTATTCAAAAAGACAAGGGGGATTAGATCTCATGTGGACTCAAGGACAAGATAAGAAGTTGAATGGAATGTGGCCAGGCATTACCTTTATATTTTTAATACTAATGATTCGGAGTAACTGAAGCTAATTTTAAATGAAGTAATCCAATTGGATTATGCTTTTTACCAGCATTGTGTTTTGCTAGTATATTCACCTATTCAGAGTAACATAACATAATTATATGTACACATAGTTCGAGTTAGGATTGTTACCTGCTGCAAGTGGTTTCTTGATTAGCTTTAGCGAGAGTTTCCGCCTGACCTGTATTTTGGGAATGGGACGTCACCGGACTCAATGTGCTTGAGATCTTCTATAAGGATAGCATAGTGTTGCTTAACATCTTCAACTGATTTTCCTCCACCGACATATTTAGCAATGTTTTGCCAACGATCAGGTGTGTCCTTGTCATAGACAGCAAGTGCCTGCTCAAATTTCTTGTTTTCTTTTGGGGTCCAAGCAGATAGCGAATTTGATGCCATTTTTTGATATTTAAACTATGTTTGACTAGTGACAAATGCCTTTGATACAGCGAAGATGATGAATGACTAAGTACTGAAACTGAAGTATCCTCGAGCAAATCTTGAAAACAATGAAATAAATTGGAATGAAGAATGAGTGAAGTCAGTGAGGCTTGTGTATTGAGATGTTGCTGAGGGAGCTCTATATAACAGAGGGAAAAGATGGTGGGGTCTGCCAGTTGGAGAATAAATTTTAGCAAATGGAAGAATCAAAGGGGTGACCCGTCCCCTTTAGAAACCACAAGTAGAACAAATTAAATGCTGAAAGAGGAGAATCAGTATTCAAGTACTTGCATGCCTGGCGTCGTTGTTATTTATTCATTCTCTCTTGGTCTATAACATTTGTACTGGAATATTATTTAACATTGAAATGACTCAGGAACTAGCTAGGGAATCAATAAAGAAGAAGATGAGGATTAAAAAAATAAACCAGGGTAGTTTTAGATGCTAAGTATTGTTTATTAGTGATAGATGGGGTGTGGAAATGGATTTATTCCTGTACGATACTATTATATTCACCAAAACTTGATGATCTCATTCCTTTTTTTTTAATCCAACAAGAAGTTTCTTTCTTTTATACATAGCTAACTTAGCTTGTTTCTACTGATCGTATTCCTAACTGGCAGTTCATATGATAATATATTCCAGATTAATAGGAACTCATGATTTTTGGCAGGGTAATCCAGCTTATGTGCTCCCTGAAACTGGAAGAGATTCTAAGAGCCCGTTTGGATTGGCTTAAAAAAAGTGGCTTTTCAGCAGAAATAACTTTTAAGCCAAAAAGCAATAAGTTGGATTGTCCAGCTTATTGCTTTTGGCTTGTTTTAAGCAGTTTTTAACTTATTTTAAGCACTTTTCTGACTTCCCCAAACACTGAAAAAAGCTAAAAAGAGCTTAAAAGCTGATTTGTACAGCTTAAAAGCCAATCCAAACACCCTCTAAGTCAACGATGGGGTGTTACGTTTTTCCATTTATAAATCTAATTCTTGTCAAAATTGTCTGGTCACTTGTTAGTGGCTGCTCTTAAAATGGAATCATCATTAGGGTGACTGCTCTTTTGCTTTAACAGATCTGGCATCCAGTTCTGCTTTTAAAAAGTTAAAATTAACTTCCGATAGCCCAAAATAGATAGAAAATTATAATATGAAAACTAATTGGTAGTGCACTAATGAGTCCTTGTATTTTTTGCTTCAGTGTTAGCTGAAAGAACGTTCACCTTCCTATGATATGGTTCCTCAAAGTTGCAATGTTGAATATCTGAAAAGATGAGAAAGCAAAGGAACATGTCTCCACTACTATACATTCACAAGTTTGAGGAAGTAATATATCAATAGGTCTTTTTGTCTTGTCATTTGTCAAGATGAATTTATTCGATCTCTCTGAGGAACCTTTAATTATTGATGAGTGGCTAATCTTTGTAGTTAATGTTTCTGTTAGCTATACCATCATTTCTCATTTAGAAGAAATATGAGCTTCAAGTTAATATTTTTTTTGTGTGCTGTGCAGCTCTAATTATCCTAGGAAACCAACGGAAAAGGATTAGTAGTAGTAATATGTATCCTAATTATAAACTGTTGTGCATTCCTTATGCTGCACCTTGTCGTGGACTCGTGGCTCATTAATGAAGGACCACATGACAGACTAATTAGTACATGTGTATAAGTTAATGAGGATCATCAGAAAGGGCTCATGGTCCAATTTTGGTGGTTTAAGGTTACTTCAGGCATCAAACTAGCTGTTTTCCTTCTTAAATTTGTTTTCCTAAACTAACCTGAAGCTGAAGGGATATAGGCTAAAAGCTTCTTTGCGTTTGCATAAGCGACACGTAGCTTCACTTTTTACTCTCATGTCTGTTTTAGTATTGCTCTCAGCTATAGGAAAAAGGATATCAAATACTAGTAGGACTGACAAATTTTTATCGTAGCTCTATGATAAACAGAGCTTAGCTTCTTAATGAAAGTTATCCCCGATCGAAGTTCGAAGAAGGGAGCATGTTCTTGTAATGCCAACTATCGTCTGTTGCTGCACGGCCATTGAAGTTCAAATTTCAACTTCTAGTTTAGTAAATTAAAGCCAATTCAACCTTAGCCATGACGCGTTCTTCTGAGCTCATTCCATAATATTCTGATTGCCAGTTCATTTTCTTCCCTATCATGAATTTCTAAGATTCTAAAAATATTTCTAAAGCTGCTCTATTATTCTATTGTAATTACACATGTGCATATCTTAAATTGGTGGATTTACCCGTGAGACAGGTTTGAATAGTGTGGATGTTCATTTACATTGATGAAAAGGGCAGGAAAAATGAATAATTATTTGCTATTTCTTTTTTTTTTTTTTAATCAAAGCTTCCCATAGGGGAATATATTGATAAGTCAAAAGGAACATAGAGGGGTGTAAGCCTGACCTCTCAAAACAAAGATGGAATGGACATATTCGTTTAACCAAAAATAGTTTTCTCAGTCAAAGTCAATATTTAGAAGAAAACGGATTACGATAATCAAGATTTATTTCACTTTCCTGATAATTTTAGAAATAATCGATCGAAAAATGGAATTGATTGACCAAGAAAAATTAAGGAAATGAACTGATAATCACAATTTGAAGTCAAGACTTGAGACTTGTAGAGTAAGCAAAGAAAATAGTATGTATCAATAATAATCATACTACAAATGAGATTTCCGTCCTTATATAGGAGCTTACAATCATAACGGTTCCCACACTTTATTTGGGTTTACTAATAATATTTAATTGTATAGAGAAATTTTACTTTGTGTCTGACATACCACGTCATAGTTGAATGAGGCCCCCCAATGTATGACATTTGGACTAGTGAGAAATTTTACTTTGTGTCTGACATACCACGTCATAGTTGAATGAGGCCCCTCAATGTATGACATTCGGACTAGTGAGAAATTTTACTTTGTGTCTGCCATACCACGTCATAGTTGTATGAGGCCCCTCAATGTATGGCATTTGGACTAGTGGGCCTACTGTCACCACCATTTCAGTAAAAATTGCACGGGGCGCCCTATTTGGTCGCCCCCATTTAACCTATACCCATTTTTTTAAAAGTTTTAACTTGTACCCACTTTTTAAACAACTTCAGCCCCCTTTCTCCTCCTCCTTCTCCTCCTTCGTTTTCTTTCCTTTTTTTTCTTCTTTCTTCTGCTGCTGTTGGTGCTGCTATGAAACTTCAGTTCATGGGATGATTGCCATAAATATGTTTATCATATTATTTAAAAATAAATTATAAATAATTACGTAGTTAGTAGATATAATTTGTGAATATTTTCACCGTACGTAAGTTAGTAGACAATGATAATTCTGTTCTTTTCACGTTTATTATTTCCAAAATTTATGATGTAGATACTGTTGCAATCTGATTGTTTATCTAGTATGTTAGAAAGCTTTTTCAAAAACTTCAGTTATATAGTGACTAGTAAATTTTAACAAATTAAGTAAATAACTTCAGCTATCTTCTGTCTAGTAAGTTTTGGAAAAGCTTTATGGCAAAACTAATGAATCCGGGACAAAAAAACTTCAGCTTTTAGTGCTAAAGTTTTTACAAATGAACTAAATAACTTCAGCAACTTCTGCTGAAGTTTTTGAAAAAGCTTATCCAGGACAAAAAAACTTCAGCTTATTTAGTGCTGAAATTTTTATAAATGAACTAAATAACTTCAGCATCTTTTGCTGAAATTTTTGAAAAAGCTTAATGACAAAACTAATGAATCCAGGACAAAAAAACTTCAGCTTATTTATTGCAATTACAAACAAAAACTTCAGCAAATAGAGAACAAAACTTCAGCTACTATGCTTAAGTTCAGCAATTACAAACAAAAACTTCAGCACACTTGCTACTTCAGGCCCGTCTACTAAAATGCTGAAGTTTTGCGTGATTGCCTTTGCTACTTCAGCCCCGTATGTTGAAGTTACGCGAAAAAGTGGGTACGCTTGTAATTTTTTTTGTAAAACGAACACAAGTTAAAACGTAATCCAAAAAGCGGGTATAGATGCAAATCAACATCTTTTTTCCTTTCGTGGTCTTTTTGCTTCGTCGCCTCTCGTTTGCTCATGTGCTGGTTTGGAGCTTTATGTTAATCTTTTCTTCCTGTTTTACTTCTCCATTTCTTCAAATCCATTTTAAAATATTTGTTCAACTATTTGCAAATGTTCTGCTTCTAGGTCTGTAGATTACTTTGTTCTGATGAAAAATGATTTTCTTTTCACGGGTTTTTATAATCACCGCAGAAAGGGCCGAAAAATTCATGATGAAGCAACAATAGCGACGAAATAACGTTGAATAAGGGGTATGAAATCTCTTTGGAGTTATAATTAATCTTTTTTCTGTTATTCATAGACGGAATCCCTACTTCTATTTTATTATTCTTTTCCAAATACTGAAAACAATTAAAGGATATAATTTTGTGGACATAATTTTCAAGTTTTATCCTCTATTAAACCAGGAAAATAATTTGATATAAAATCATGACTGTTGTATCCTACAACTGCTACTTTTGAAGGGGAAAGTTAAAGCTTTCTATTTACAGAGCGTCTAAGAGGGATTGAGGGAGAAGAGAATATTTCAAAATGGTGCTGACAAGGACCCCACAGCCCAAATGTCACATGTTGAGTGGCCTCATACAACTATGACGTGGTATGTTAGACACAAAATAAAATTTCTCAATTGTATTGATTGTCTGTTTCCATACGTATCCATAACTAGTACAACTATGACTAAAGATTCCTTGTAATTGTTCCGATTTCCCTTCCTTATTTAATTCTGGTTTGTGTATCTTCCCTTCTTTACGTCCTACATTCATTTCATTCCCGTTTCTCTTTTGATAATTGTATACGGTAGAAATCGACGATTCGATTCCACGAGCATCAGGGCATCTCGAGGGTTTCCTGTGATCGACCCCGAGAATTCTCGGTGGTCGACTTCGAGATAGTATAAGTACTGACCGGCCCCGAGGCAATGTGAATTAGTGGTCTCGGTGGACCAAGGTGAAGTTCCCAAGGCGCGTACATATAGCTGGGCTAGTCGGAAAAGCGAATCAAGGCATTAAATGGCTGTACCAGCCTCATATCTTTGTAATTAATGCATTTGTACTATGTTGGGATTCCCCCTCCTATAAAAAGGGGATCCTTGTGATTTTGTAAACACCTGATGCTCAATGCTAAATACACAAGAACATTCTCTCTGCTCTCTAATATTCTCTTGAGTTCATTGCTTCATTTATTGCTTACATTCATTGTGTTCTATTTATTGTTCTTCATTTATTCCCTATCATTGATCATAAAAGAGCCATCACTATAGCTCTCATAACTGTTGTCTCCCTCTCGGCTGCCCCGAATTGACCATCCAGCTCGGCCCCGAGACCTCGCAATCGACGGCTCGAGACCCCCGATCCCAACCGTTCGGTTCGACCATCATACCGTTTCTAAACTATAATCCTGATTTCTAACCTTTCACTTAGCATCCATTGCTTAATAACCGGCATAAAAATAGATCACGTATTTTTAGAACCTCACAAAATCAAATTTAATCGTTATTACCATTTTCACGGTAAACAGTTTGGCGCCCACCGTGGGGCTAAAAATAATAGTGATTATTTTCTTGCTGGTTTAACCACGTAACGCAAGTTATCTTTCACACTTTTTCTTGTCCAAGATCTTTGATTTCAGGTCAAAATGTCTAACTCAGTAAACGCTCGTGAAAACATCAATCTTGTAGACCATGGAGAAAATGGTGTCGACGTCCCAGGTGTTGGTGTACCACCACGAAACCCTGAGAACGCACCGGAACCAATTCCCGTGGACGCGGTTTCACGCGACGCTCAACACACCAACAGGAGCATACACCAAGGCGACCAACAAGAAGCTCAGAAAACCCCGACTAGGGAAGAACGAGAGGTTAGCCTTCACGTTATTTGAAATGTTGCAGGCACAACAGGTGGCTATTGCTCCGCTGCAAAGTCACCAGAAAACTCCCAGTACAGTAGCACCGGGAACGGCTGCCCCAGTCAAGCAGGTACCGGAAAGATCAAGCGACAACGGGTCGGCAACCGACCCCGTCATCCTAAAAATGCTCGAGGACCTCACGAGGAGGATCGAATCAGGCGAGAAGAAGATAGTGGCCAACGACAAGAAGGTCGAGACCTACAACTCTAGGGTCGACCAAATTCCTGGGGCACCCCCGATCTTGAAAGGTGTGGATTCAAAGAAGTTCGCACAGAAGCCATTCCCGTAGGAAGCGGCCCCGAAGTCCATTCCAAAGAAGTTCAGAATGCCAGACCTTTCGAAGTATAACGGAACCTCGGACCCCAATGAGCACGTTACCGCTTACACTTGTGTAGTAAAGGGTAACGACCTGAAAGACGACGAGATCGACTCCGTCTTGCTGAAGAAGTTCGGGGAAACACTTTCCAAAGGGGAAATGATGTGGTATCACAACCTGGACCCAAACTCGATAAATTCATTTGCCATGCTGGCAGATTCTTTCATTAAGGCACATGCTGGTGCCATCAAAGTAGCAACAAGGAAATCCGACGTCTTCAAGACTAAGCAGAGGGAGAATGAGATGCTGCGAGAGTTCGTATCTTGCTTTCAAATGGAACGAATGGAACTACCACCAGTCTCCGATGATTGGACAGTGCAGGCCTTCACTCAAGGTCTGAATGAACGAAGCTCGGTGGCTCGAAGCAGTTGAAACAGAATATGGTTGAATATCCCGCCGTAACCTGGTCGGATGTTCACAACCGATATCAATCGAAAATCAGGGTCGAAGACGACCAACTAGGAGCCCCCTCGGACTCGATATGCCCAAGCAGGCTTCTGGCGAAGAAGCCGAAGCCAAACAAATAAAGGTACCAGCCATACACCGAAGACAGGAGAAACGCCCCGAGGCGCAACATACCCCACAATGGTCGAAGGATGGACCGAGGCCAAAACCCTCGGGGACTTGTCACAGAGCTGGGTTCGATAGGTATACAGGGCCGACGGAGGCACCTCGCTTGTCGGAATACAACTTTAACGTCAATGTGTCAGACATCGTGTTCGCCACAGTAAAATCAGAGACACCAGGTGGCCAAGGCCCATACAAACAAATCCTTCGCAGAGGAACCATAACTTAGTGTGTGAATTTCATAACACACACGGTCACAGGATCGAAGATTGCCGACAACAGAGGTAGCCCGACTGCTCAGCAAAGCTCACCTCCGGGAATTCCTCAGCGACCGAGCCAAAAATCAGTTCCGGGAAAGAGAGGCGACCAAAAAGAACGAAGCAAATGAGCCTCCACCCTCGAAGGAGCCAAAGGATTTTCAAACAGTTTAATAGCGATAGCAAACTACATCCTCGGTTAATCCCGACTAAACAAAGCAGAGGACCGTACCGCATCCTCATCACAAGCGACTGAAATATATCGGGGCTCGAAACATCTCCGGCACATTCTACACTAAGGTATGATCATCTCCTTTCTCTTTCAATTACATTCTACACTGACCTGAGTGCAGGTATCCGATCGAAGCGTCCAAAGCACTCTCCAACTCGAAGGCCTTAGGTTTCAAAAGCATGCGTTGCACTTTTTTCCTTCGACCGGGTTTTTATCCCAAAAAGAGTTTTACCAGCAAGGTTTTAAACGAGGCAACATCCACATGCTACCTAAGGAAGACTCAACAAGTATTCAAGGCTTCTTTGGCAATCAACCTCGAATACTGGGGGGCATCCCCCCGGAAGGTCACCTACTCGGAGAAGCCAAGATACGCCGAGTGGGGTCTCGATAGGAAAATAATGTACCGGGCCAAATGGTCAAACGAACCGTGTCCGCATAGAACAACCAAGCCCCTAACAGCAAAGGCATGTATACTTGTACCAAGTAATCGAAGAATACTTTTCATCAAAGCATTTCACGCTTCAAAAGAAACTCGGTATTTTTTGCAAAAACGGCTGCTCTGTCAAAAATGTCCCGAACACTCGGGGACTGGCGTCAACAACTCAAAATAATGCGACCCCCCGGGTCGGAGCTCCTAACTCATAATCCCTCAATGAGGCAACACTAAGATCACAAAACAGCTCCAGAGCCAAAAATGTCCCGAACACTCGAGGACTGGCGTCGAAAACTCAAGTCCACATGACCCCCGGGTCGGAAACTCCGGAATGGTAAGCCCTCAATGAGGCAATACCAAGTATGCAAGTAATGGCTCTCGAGTCGAGAAATCCTCAATAACTCGGGGACTTCCGTCAATCGCCATCTCCATCGTAATGGCTCTCGAGCCGAGAAATCCTCGATAACTTGGGGACTGCCGTCAATCGCCATCTCCATCGTCATGGCTCCCGAGCCGAGAAATCCTCGCCTCGAGGACTGCTGTCAATTGCCAACTCCATCGATTTATCGAAAATCCGAGGCCATAAGACACCAAATAGGCAGCCTCGGTCTTGTAAGACCTACATAAGGCAACAATAATATCTGTAAGACCTCAAGCAAGGCATGAACCATACTTGTACCAAGTATCCAAAACTGTAAGACCTCAAAGGCATGTAAAACTTGTAAGACCTTGCTAAAGGCATAAACCCGATCTCAAAGTTAAGGCTATATATCGAACTTGTAAGACCCCTAAAAGGCATACCCTCGATATAGACGCCGAAGCTACTTCACTCGAGACTAAAAATGGCTCCGGCCAAACACACATGTCTACGGTCACAAAGCTGTACCAACCAAACTAACGTGACTCAGGGACGCCCGACCGTCGCTACAAAATCACAGGCCTTCAATTACTTCGAATCTACTTCGAAAAGAACCGGTTAAACAGGCTACCCTCGACATAGGCAAAAGAGCTTCGACCATGTCAGCTCATAAACACTGGCTTCGAGATACTCAGCCTCCGAGCCAAACCTCCCGAGGTGCTCGATTATCGCCATATAACGACTCAGAATCGAGGTTTTTTATTAAACAGTCGAAGAGTCAGGCAAACACTTTCAAACAAATCCTTATCGAGGGAAAAATAAAGCCCACATAAAAGGTCGCATCGACCCAAGGCGTAAGAGCCATTGTCGCCAGCCCACATAAAAGGTCACATCGACCCAAGGCGTAAGTGCCATTGTCGCCAGCCCACATAAAAGGTCACATCAACCCAAGGCGTAAGAGCCATTGTCACCAGCCCGCATAAAAGCTCGTATCGAACCAATGCGTAAGATCCTAAGGGCCAGCTTTAAATTCAAAAATTTGAAGGTCGAATGAGCTCGAGTCGAAACCTGATTCGGAGACTGAACCCAAAACAATTAACTAAATCTACCTAAGAGAAAAAATGTAAGAGCCATTATCGCCGGCTTATACTAAAGGTCGCATCGACCGAGCGCGTAAGAGCCTACGGGCCAGCCTAATGAGCCCCAGGGCCATACCACGAATCTAAGGATTCCTCTCAACTCAAAGACCAGTTCATCTGGCTAAAATCAAGGCAAAAGAAATGCAGGAGAAACAAAACCGCGAGGTCTCCTATTTATACATACATGCGAAAAAATACAAGCTCCATTCACAACATACTCTGAAAGTACTATGTACAGAATCATAAAAGGAAATCTACATCCCCCTTTGGGACTATGACCCGACAGCCCCATCCTCGCCATCCTCGGCATCGGATAGAAGGAATTTAGCATCGTATTCTTTCACCTTCGCCTTCTTGATCTCTTCCGAGAGGTCGAAGCCCCTGGCATGCATTTCCTCGAGGGTTTCCCTCTGAGATATGCACCTCACGTACTCTTTATTACTTCTCTCATGGTTGAGAGCCTTCCTCAGCTCAGTTCGAGCATCAACAGCGCCCTTCAAATAGGACGCCACTTTCTGGTTAGCCTTAGCGCGGCTCATTACAGCCTCAGCCCGGGCATTCATAACCTCGAATTTTGCCTTCAAAAGCTCGGACTCGATCCTTGTGATCATATTTGCTCGGACAGGTTTGCACGAGCGTTTTGGATTTGCACCTCGAGGGCAGAAGCCTTAGCCAATGCACCCTCCTTGGTCGCAACTTGGGCATCTACCTGAGCTTTCAACTTTATCCATGTTTAATTACTGCTGGTCGTCTTTCCTTAGTTCGCCGAGACTGTCACTGAATACCAGATTTCCCAGTTTTAGTCCCTGGTGCTAACCAAAGAATCACTTCTTACCATGCCGGTTTCTCTTTTGTTTATACCTACTCTTTTTTTAAAGTTTAAGCCTCCCATTGATTCAGTGATCCTTGAGTTTTGTCGCTACTTTAATGTGTTCCTTGGCCGGATCGGCCCCATCATTTGGAGGGCTGTTGCATGCCTCCGTTACCTATCAAATTTGGTTTTCGTTCCTTTCACCTTCCGACACTTGCTTCATCTTTATTCTCCTAAATTGTTTTTTAAAGGAGTTTACTCTCTCGTGGCTAAAAGTAAAAGAGTGTTAGTTAGCCCAGCAGATGACCGAGACTATGGCTGGTACGCTCGCTTTGTTGCTACCCCCACTACTAGGTTAGTGGGTGAAGAAAACATGCGCTTTCCAAAAAAATGGAATTTTGCACGTACGTTTCCTTTTTTTTATATGTCTCAAATTACTTCATGTAATCACATACCCATTTTTCAGTAACCATGGAAGTCTTTGATGAGATTCCCGACTTTCGTGTTTGGGTAGAAAAGATGTTAACTGTTGCTCACATGGACAAGAGATCTTGGAAGTTCCTTTCTCAAAAATTCGGTTGGAAAGTGACGACACACGGTACTTTTTAGTTTCGTAATTCTCCTTCTTCTTTTATTTGTTCGTATGAAAATTTCTCATCCTCCCTCTTTTTATTAGGGTTCGCTATTCGTGTTGTTAGCCCCGCGTCTGTTTCATCAACTAGGCTTTCCGTGAGCCTTGCCAGGAACGGATTTTAAGAGCTGCTTCCTCCAAGAAGAAAACTGATGATGCTCGTGACTCTGATGATGAGGGGGAAACAAAAGAAGGTTCTTTTGTGAGAAAACCATGCGTCAGAAGACACATGGTTTCTGATGATGAAACTCCTGCTTCGCATGTCCTTCCATATAGTTATATTCCTTTCAGACTCATAGATGAGCCAGAAAGTACCCCTTTAGTGATTTCTGATTAAGATTATGTTATTCCTCCATCTAGTCTTGTTGATAGGTTGTTTTCCCATGGCTTCAAAGGTGAAGAAGGGCTCGAACCTGTTGCTGATGAATTGCCTCTTGCTTCCCTTTTAGTTCCATCTACCATCAACCCACTTGTGCCTTTACCAGTCATTAATCCGATTGTTACTCCCATGGCTGCTCCTCATGTAGAAGCCGAACCTTCTGGCAGCAGAAGGGAGATGAGAAGAGTTGTTATTGAGTCCCTAAAGGTGGGAACTTATTGAGAAAATCCGGTCAAGCTGACGTGTGGTTGAAGCTGCTGTTAGGCCCCTTGGAGAAGAGGAAATTAGAAAGCCATAGCTCGCTAACCTTGATGAATGACATTGTTCATTCTTCTTTGAAGGTATAAGTTTAATTACATTTCCTTCATCTTTTTCAGATTAATTTGATTGGAGAAGAGCTCATGAAAAGAGTTTCTCAGGCTGACCAGCAAATTATGGACCTGTGCACCGAGGCTGACAATTGGAAAGAGCAATTCGAAGGTCTTCAAATGGAGAAGGATGTTCTTGTAGAAGAGAAAAGTACTTTGGAGGGACAAATGAGAATGACTTCCGCTGAGTTCGCGGTCGAAAAAGCTTCTTCCAATCAGGTCGAGAAGGATAAGGATAGGCTGGAATCCTCTTTTGCTGATCAACTTTCTAAAGCTACGAAGAAATAAGGGGTTTGAAAGAACTCCTTAATCAAAAAGAGGTTTACGCGGGTGATTTGGTTCAGACACTTACTCAAGCTCAGGAAGAAGAAAAAGAAGAGCTAAGAGCTGAGATTGATCAGTGAAAGAAGGATTAGAGGCCCTCGAGGATAAATTATCGCTGGATGTTAGCTGGGCTTTCTTGAACACTCGCCTCGAGACTCTAATTGAAGCCAACCAGGAGGGTTTTGACCTCAATGCTGAGGTTGCTAGAGCTAAAGAAGCAATTGATAAAACTCAGCAACGTCAAAACATTTCCTCACCCGAAGATGAAGGTTCCAAAGGTGATGGTGATGGACTTGTTCCTGGCGGGGTTGATGTTCAAGCATCTTCTTCTCAAGTTAATGCTTCTTCTCCCGTTGATGATGTTCCGGCTGATGATACTCCCAGTGACGGTGCTTCTTAGCTTTTCTCTTACTTTTTGTTAGCTTTTATGTTTTTTCCCCTTAGTTTTATCAACTCTTTTGGAAAGTTTGTTTTTGGCTACCCCTGTCTACTTTTTGGGGTTTAATGACAAATTAACACCCTTGTTTTTCAAGGTTATACATAGATGTTTTGATTGTCGTTGCCTCATATTATTTTCTTTGCCTTCTTCGAGCTTTTTCTTGCATTTAAAAATGCCTTTACAACCGTGACTTTGATAAACACGATTTTTTTATAGAAAAGGGCCTTTTATGTTAACGGCACTGATGAAGATGACGTCTCATCTTCATATTGGTGCAAATATATGATACATGGAGTAGACATGAAAAAAGAAATAATTTGAGGAAGTTTTATGTTTTGAACATTCAAATAAATTTCATACATCATTTTCATAACTATTTGTACAACACTTTCATAACTGCTTTCATTGTAGCAGATTTTAGAATACAAAATCGGGCCAACTATCCCGTGACAAAATTTTGGCCTTAACCTAAAACTCGTAGGAATATGGAATATCTTGCATCCTTTTCGCGAGTTCATACTCCTTTGAAAATTCAATGTTTCTTCACGATTTTTAATTCTGGCTAAACTGAACTATGTCTTTTTTTGGTTCTTTTGCTTCTTTCTATGTGCATAGTCCCCAAAGTGTTGGAGTTTTGAAGTATTAAATCTTGAACACTGAATTACTCCTTCCTTTTGGTCCATTTCCATAAAACGAAAAGTACGAACGGGGCTTGGAGATAACTATTTAGATGATGACTGCATAACCCTTTTTGAAACGTGGGACATCAGTACGCTGACGGGGCATGATGTGTGGAGACCTGATATAACAACAAGTGGCACTCTCTGTTAACTGAACTAAGAGAGTAAGGAAGGTAAGGGAGAAACACCCACAAGACAACACGGAGAAAAGAACCTGGCCTGACAGTTGTTAAAAGAGAAACGGGAACGAAATGAATGTAGGTTGTAAAGAAGTGAAGATACACGAACCAAAAGTAAATAAGAAAGGGAAATTGGAGCAGTTACAAGGAATCTTTAGTCATAAATGTCCCAGTTATGGATACGTATGGAAACGTACAATCAACACAATAAATACCATTAGTAAACGCAAATAAAGTATGGGAACCGTTATGATTGTAAGCTCCCATATAAAGACGGAAATCTCATTTATAGGGATAAGTTATGATTATTATTGAAATAAATACTATTTTTTTTTGCTAACTCTACAGGTCTCAAGTCTTGATTTCAAATTGTGATTATCAGTTTATTTCCTTAATTTTTCTTTGTCAATCAATTCCATTTTTCGATCTATTCTTTCTAAAGTTATCAGGAAAATGAAGTAAATCTTGGTTATCAGTAAGCCGTTTTCTTCTAAATATTGACTTTGATCGAGAAAATCATTTTTGGTTAAACAAATTGGTTCCGTTACCGGAAATCTGATAATCTTTTCACTTTCCAAATTCCACTTGTTTAACAAACAGCTATGTCAACTATTAACGAGAATAACAAGCTGAACTAACAAGGTGAAACTCTGCACCACTCACCAATGGAGTCCCCTCGGCAGTCCCGTGAAGGTTCACCTGAAAGGTCTAAATCACGTGCTGATGATCAACAAGGCGACGAACAAACTGTAGAGCAAGACGCTCTAAAGCAATTGATTGCGGAACATGTGAATAGTGCACTACAAGCTTTTGTCAAAGGATTGCCCAATGTGCCACAAACTCCTCCACCGGTCAATACAGCAACCTTACAAAACCCGCGCTCGGGGCTTGACAATTCTGGAAGTGGAGAAATTCCTAACGAATCTCATGGTGGGGGGTCGGGTACACCAAATAATTCTAATTTACAAAGTTTAGTACTAAATTTGCATAAATAATTGAAGGAGAAAATCGATTGCATAGAACAAATACCTGGCGTACCTTCCGGGATCAAAGGGGTGGTATTGAGAAGTTCCACAACAACCCTGGAAGCCAAGTGCAACACCTTTACCAATCCCTAAAAAGTTTAAGATGCCTGATATTCCAAAATATGATGGAACCACTGACCCTCGAGACCACGTGACTGCATTCATTACTGGCGTGAAAGGAAATGATCTAACTGAGCAAGAGATCGAATCAGTTCTGGTCAAAAAGTTTGGTGAAACACTCACGAAGGGAGCATTAACATGGTATTCTATTTTACCTGAAAATTCTATTGATTCTTTTGTTGAGCTTGCAGATTCATTTATAAAAACACATTGGGGAGCTCAAAAATTTGAAAAAAGGATGGAAGACATCTTTAAGGTTAAGCAGGAGAGTATAGAATTACTTAGAGAATCCGTAGATAAATTCCAGCGGGAGAGGATGATGTTACCTTGAGTACTTAATAATTGGGCAGCTATGGCATCTACGAGCAATTTGAACGAAAGTTCCGAAGCCATGAGAAGGCTGAAGGAAAGTTTGCGAGAATTTCCAGCAACAACTTGGAATGATGTGTATAACAGATACAGTACAAAGGTGCGGATAGAAAAGGATACAGTTGCACTGCCAAGGGAAAATGAAAGATCAAGGTCGAGACGCTCGGAAAAGACAAGTACAAGACATACATGGGACTTGCAGGGCGAGACTCTCGATCTAAACAGGAAAATGCACGATTCCACTCGGGGCCAAGGTAAAAAGGTAAGTGTTCTTCATCTAGGTTCAGAAAGGAACGAGATGCCCGAAGAGATGATTCCAATACAAAAGAAAGAATAGGGGATTATAGCTTTAAGATCATCACATCCGAGTTAGTAGCTGTTTTAAAAAGTATGGGAGATAAGGTGCGATGGCCTAAAGACATGAGATCAAATCCAAGCAAAAGAAATCCAGATTTTTGGTGCGAGTTTCATAATGATCATGGCCATAGAACAGTAGATTGTAGACTTCTGCAGGGGGAAGTCGAGCATTTGTTCAAGCAAGGCTACCTTACTGACTTGTCCGGTGAGAAAGGAAGGCAATCATATATGAAGAATAGACAGGAATCTCTGAAACCTCCATCACCAAAAAGAACAGTCAATATTATAACTGGGCGAGATGAGGTCAATGGTGTAACGTACACGGCTGCAAAAAAGACGTCAAAAGTCACGGTCACACACGGGAAGCGAGTTCGCCAAGTTTTGGATAGTGATAGTATAACATTTATGATGAAGATGCGGACGGCTTGATGATTCCTCACAGTGATGCACTAGTAATATCTTTACTTGTACACAATACTAACATAAAACGAGTTTTGATTGATCCAGGGAGTTCAGTGAATATCATTCTATTGAGAGTGGTGAGTGAAATACAAGCTAATGACAAGGTGATACCAAAGGCACGGTCTTTGTCCGGGTTTGATATTTCCAGCGTTATCACAAAAGAGGAAGTAGTACTTACCACTTTCGCAGAAGGAGTCGTCAAGGATACAAAGTTCCAGGTGATAGATGCGGACATGGCCTATAATATAATTCCGGGCAAACCATGGATTCATGATACGGATGATGTACCATCCTCATTACATCAAGTTATCAAATTTCTTTCACAATGGGGGATTCGTCAAATCCGTGGAGATCAACAAGCTTTAAGAAATATCAATTCTGTGGTAATTGCAAGCAGGAAAACCAATGATGCAGACGCGAAATAGTTGAGGACGCTATTACAAAGACCTCAACTGAGACATGTCAGGACAGACTGATGTAGATTCGAGAAGCGATGTTATTCAAGAGCCAAAAGAAAATTAAAATATTAAGACGACAACTGAAGAGCTTGAAGCTGTAGTGCTATTTACACACTGGCCAGACAAAAAAGTTTACATCGGAGCGAACTTAAGTCCAGAAATGAAAGGTAAGTTTATTGAATTTTTACAAACTAACTTGGATTGCTTTTCTTGGTCGCATTCAGATATGACAGGTATTACACCAGAGGTAATGACTCACAAACTAAATGAGGACTCATCATACCCACCTGTCAAATAGAAGAAGTGGAAGCAAGGATCTTTCAAAAATCAAGTAATCCAAGATGAGGTACAAAAGCTTTTAAAAATTGGGTCGATACAAAAGGTAAAGTACCCTAATTGGTTAGCTAATACCATGGTAGTTCCTAAAAAGAATGGAAAATGGCGAGTTTGTGTAGATTATACTGATCTAAATAAGGCTTGTCCTAAAGACTCATTTCCTTTGCCACATACAGATCAACTAATTGACTCTATCGCATGACATGATCTTTTGAGTTTTTAGATGCATATTCAGGATATAACCAAATAAAAATGGACCCTCTAGATGAAGAAAAAACATTGTTTATCACAGACAGGGGGACTTGCTGTTATAAAGTCATGACATTTGGCTTAAAGAATGCTGGAGCCACGTATCAAAGATTGGTGACTAAAATATTTCAAGAATATCTGGGGAAAAACTATGGAAGTCTACATTGACGATATGCTGGTCAAGTCAGCACATGCGGGAGATCATTTTCAACACTTATCAGACACTTTCGAGATTCTTCGCAAGTATAATATGAAGCTAAATCCAGAAAAATGTAGTTTTGGTGTGTCTTCAGGTAAGTTTTTAGACTTTCTCATTTCTAATAGAGGTATTGAGTGAATCCTGCGCAGATCAATGCTATCGAGGAAATACCAAATACACTCACGAGCAAAAAAAAAGTGCAGAGATTAACAGGAAGAATAGCAGCCCTGGGAAGATTTATATCAAAATTGTCAGAAAAGATTTTTAAATTCTTTTCAGCACTAAAAAAGCAGAATCAGTTTGAATGGACTGATGAATTCCAACAAGCCCTCAAGGACCTAAAATAGTATCTGTCAAATCCGCCTTTGCTAGCCAAACCAAAAGACGGAGAGAGGCTTCTCATTTATCTTGTTGTGTCAAAAGTGTCTTGTAAGTGCGGTGTCCGTCCGAGAAGATAAAGGTAAACAATCCCCAATTTATTATGTAAGTAAGTCTTTGCTAGATGCTGAGACACGGTACCCTCATTTGGAAAAACTTGCTTTAGTATTAATTATGGTATCTAGGAAGTTAAGACCTTATTTCCAATGTCATCCTATTTCTGTAGTAACTGCTTTCCCCCTGAGGATTATACTGCGTAAACAGGAACTATCAGGAAGATTAGCAAAATGGGCAATAGAACTCAGTAAGTATGATATCATATATCAGCGCAGAACTGCAATAAATCACAGGTTTTAGCAGATTTTAATACGAATTTAGTTCCTGAAGTAGAAAAGGAACTACAGGTATTTACCGGAGCTAATCCGGGGAATTGGACTCTATTACCGATGGTTCTTCAAACGTTAAAGGAGCGGGTTTAGGAGTTGTTCTAATTCCACCTTCAGGGGAAGTCATAAGACAAGCAATAAAATGTTATCTAATGACTAACAATGAGGCGGAATACGAAGTTGTGATTGTAGGCTTGGAACTAGCGCGAGAACTTGGTATAGAGCAGATTGTGATCAAAACTGATTCGCAGTTGGTGGTTAACCAGAGCAGGGGACTTATGTGGCAAGAGTAACACGAATGCAGCAATACTTGGAAAAGGTACGAGAGTTTCTTAGACAATTTCAGTCGTGGAAGGTCGTGCAGACACCAAGGGAACAGAACGCAGAAGCAGATGCGTTGGCAAATCTCGCGTCTGTCATGGATGTAACAAATGCAAAAAGTGCTATCATGATACATTTGTTTCATTCAGTACTTGACCAAGACAAAAGTGAAGTAAATTTTAACAATCTAACTTGGGATTGGAGAAACGAATTTGTGAACTTTTTGCAGTATGGTATCTTGCCTGAGGACAAGACGAAGTCATAGTTGCTTCGTCAAAAAGCCGCCCAGTATTGCTTAATTCATGGAAATCTATACCGAAAGATGCTTGGCAGACCTTTAGCACGGTGCCTCGGTACATCACAAACGGAGTATGTGATGAGAGAAGTACATGAGGGACACTGCGAAAATCACGCTAGTGGAAAATCATTGGTAAGGACATTAATAAGAGTAGGATATTAGTGGCAAAAATGGAAGAAGAAGCAGAAAAGTTTGTAGCAAGGTGCGATAAATGTCAACGATAAGCCAATAACATGAACCGCCCAGCAGAGCTGCTGCATTCAATTATTTCACCATGGCCCTTCATGAAATGGGGCATGGACATTGTACGGTCGTTGCCTCAAGCTAAAGGAAAGGTACGCTTTTTGTTAGTCTTAACAGATTATTTTTCAAAATGGGTAGAAGCAGGTACTTTCAAACAGGTGCGAGAAAAAGAAGTCAGGGAATTTATTTGGCATAACATAATATGCTGACTTGGGGTTTCAAAGGAAATTGTGTGTGACAATGGCCCGCAATTCATAGGCACGAAAATCACATAATTTTTTCGAAGTTGGCAGATTAAAAGAATTACATCCACACCTTACCACCCTATGGCCAATGGACAAGCTGAGTCAACAAACAAAGTTATTATAAATAACTTGATGAAAAGATTAGAAGAATCAAAGGGCTCCTTTTTCACTTGTATAAGGTGCAGAGGCTTTGATTCCAGTAGAGATAGGTGAACCAAGTATGAGATACACATATGCTACTGAGGAAACAAATAAGGAGGAGATGCAAGTAAACTTGGATCTATTAGAAGAAAGGAGAGAAGCAGCGTTAATTCGAATGGCGGCTCAAAACAGATGATTGAACGATATTAAAAAGAAGCCGTTCCGATCGACAAAAGTGATCAACTCAGGAAAGTTAAGTCCAAATTGGGAAGGCCCTTATAGGATTCGAAGCGTCGCGGGAAAAGGAGCATACGATTTTTTCACACCTCCTTTTTACACACCCCGAGGGTAGTACAAAGGGAGTTTTTCCAATTTAAGTGACATTATTCGAAATGGGTTTATTTATTTATTTTTATTCAGAGTCGCCACTTGGGATGGTTTGTTTTCTGGTGTCCCAAGTCACCGGTTTATTTTAGAATCCCAAATCTAGGAAAATTTGACTTTCCTTTTGTAACGGGCCGGTAGTTTTTGGAATTTACGCCATGATCCCCCATTAACTGCTTCCCCTAAGTTCATTTCTGCTATCTTGGTTTGCCGAGACGTTCGGTGTTAGGATTCGGAGTGTTTTGGGACACTTAGTCCCTAAATGAGAGCTTAAGTGTTGAAAAATGGTCTGTAGTCGGAACAGTGTGAAGACGACCTCGGAATGGAAATCTGATGGTTCCGTTAGCTCCGTTAGGTGATTCCGAGGTTGGGAGCATGTTCAGAATGTATTTTGGAATTCCGTAGCTCATTTAGGCTTGAAATGCCGAAGTTTGTATTTTTGAAGTTCCGGTCCGATAGCGAGTTTGTGATCCGAGGGTCGGAATGGAATTCCGAAGGTTGCAGTAGCTCCGTCATGTCATTTGGGATGTGTGTGCAAAATTTCAGGTCATTCGGACGTGTTTTGGTTAGGCTGTGGTTGCGCATTTACATTGGGACTACGGATGTGGGATTCCGGTAGCTCCCCCCACCCTTGTTTGTTTACTTTAGGACTACGGGTTCGATTCCCGGTAGATCCCCCTGCACTTTTACTTTGGGACTGCGGGTTAGATTCTCGATAGATCCCCTGCATTTTGATGGTTGGACTACGGGCCGGTATCCCGGAAGATCCTTCGATTTGGTATATGAGTTAGACTACGGGACGGTATCCCGGGAGATCCACTGGACAGTTGAGGAAAGGGCTACATGACGGTATCCTGGGAGACCCTCATTGCTATCATTGGTATTGAGTTGTATTTACTCTGTGTTTGCTCTGTCCTTTGTGGTTGTTATTGTCTCGTTGACCTGCCTTATTTCACTTTTGTATTTATTATTTCTGTCAGACTATCATACTGTTAATTATTGTTATTACTATATTTTGTCTCAGTATGGCCCTGACCTTCCTCGTTACTACCCAACCGAGGTTAGGCTTGGCACTTACTGAGTACCGCTGTGGTGTACTCATGCCCTTCCTGCGCATGTTTTTCATGTGCAGATCATCCAGGTACCTCTACTCAGGCGCACTATCAGTGAGGCAGGAGGATTACGGAGACTTCGAGGTAGATCTGCTGCATCCGCAGACCGACAAGTCTCCCTCTTACTCTATCTCTAGTACTTAGTTTTTCTTCTTCCGGTTGCTAGATATTCTGGAGTTTGGAGCATTTACTTTTCGCTTCTGTAGCCTGTGTTGCCCGTGAGTTTCCGGGTTTTGGGGATTGTTTTGAACTTGTGATATTGAGTTGTACATGCCGAGCGGCATTCAGTACAGTTTCTTTTAGTATTTAATTTGGTTTCCTCTATTTTTCCGCAATTATTATATTTCCGCAATATTAGGCTTACCTGGTCGTGGGGACTAGGTGCCGTCATGACATGTTCAGAGTCGGTGAACTAGGGTCGCGACAAGTTGGTATCATAGCTCTAGGTTCATAGGAGTCACGGACCACAGGCCGATTTATTAGAGTCTCGCTGATCGGTACGGAGACGTCTGTACTTATCTACGAGGGGCTATGTAACTGCTTAGGAAAAATCTCCGTTTCATTTGAATTCCTTGTCGTGCGATATTTTGACATCAATTCTAAACTACTGACTTCAATTCTCTCACAGATGGTGAGGACACTTGCCACTCGAGATGATCAGGCACCTGCGCCCCCTACTGCAGCCGTCAGAGGCCGGAGCCGAGGGAGAGGTCGAGGACGCGCACGTGGTGCAGCCAGAGCACCTGCGCGAGCTACCGCCGAGGTACCACCAGCAGATCCAGCCGGAACCCAGGCACCTAGCACACCTACTACTACGACTACTACTCCAGCGCTCCAGGAGACTTTGGCTCAGTTCATGAGCATGTACACCACCTTGGCTCAGGCAGGGTTGCTTCCCATTGCTGCAGCCACATCCCAGGCCGGGGGAGGAGCACAGACTCCCGCCGTCCGCACTCCTGAGCAGCGAGTGCAGGTTGAGCAGGCTCTCGAGATTATTCCGGCACCGCCTGTAGCACCAGTTCAGCCCAAGGATGGGTCAGCGGCTTCGGAGGACAAGCATCGCAGACTTGAGAGGTTCAAGAAGTATGATCCCCCAGTGTTCAGTGGATTAGCATCAGACGATGCCTTGGGATTTCTAGAGGAGTGTCATCGTATTCTTCGCACTATGGGCATAGTGGAGTCCAGTGGGGTTTCTTTCACTGCTTTTCAGCTTCGGGGAGCTGCCTATGATTGGTGGCGCACTTATGAGATAGACAGTCCAGTCGAGGCTGCTTCACTGACTTGGACCCAGTTTTCGGATATGTTCATGAGAGAGTTTGTCCCCCAGAGTCTCAGGGATGCATGGCGCGCAGAGTTTGAGCATTTGCGCCAGGGTGCTATGACCGTTTAAGAGTATGCTATCCGTTATACTAGGTTGGCTAGGCATGCACCGGCTTTGGTTGCTACAGTTCGGGAGAGAGTTCGTAGGTTCATTGAGGGTCTTATCCCAACCATCAGATCTAGCATGGCTCGAGAGTTGGAGACGGACGTTCCTTATCAGCAGGTAGTGAGCATTGCTAGGAGGATTGAGGGTATGCTCGCCAGGGAGCGAGGGGTGAGGGAGGCTAAGAGGTCTCGAGAGTCGGGTCACGTACTCTGGTGCCCGTACGCCATCAGGCAGGGCGTTATGTAGGGGTTATGCGGGTTGCCCTGGTTCATTCAGCTCTTCCAGCAGCCGGCAGTACTCCAGCTCCACCTCCACCTCAGGAGCCTTACTATGCACCTCCAGTTTCTAGCGCGCCTCCTGCGCGGGGTGTTTCCAGAGGTCAGTCCAGCAGGCCTAGTCCNCGATGTCTAGAAATTGGCCCGTGTGTTTGCAAAGCGAAATAGTAGTTTTATTCAGTTTTGGAAGTGATATAGGCATTTCTTTGTTGAGTAAGTTATATTTATTGATAAGTAATAATACTTGAAGTATTTATGCTAATAGAATAGGGAGTTAATGCATGTTCATGTTTAAGGGTTATGGTTTGACATAAGTGTGGGGTTTTGAATGTTAAAGTGTATATATTGAAGTGCATAGCAAGGTGTTGTCACTCTTATATCTAAATGTATCCTACCCATCCCGCAGCCTACATTACAACCAGTCAAAGTCCTACTTGATCCTTGACTGAATGAACTCAGTTAGCAGAATAGTACACTACGGGCAAGCCTATGGTGCCTCTTTTGTTGCATATGAATGTTGTTTCTGAGAGTGAGTAAATTATTTCTATCTAGAGTTCCTAATTGTTTTTAATGTATATTGGGTGTGTAACTACTCTCGATTGTTGTGTGAGGGCACTTGATTCATGATGGAAAGGTAATGTCATCGACCACTATGTTAGAGTAAGTGAGCGAGTTGGTTGAATTCTATTTTGTTGGCTGAACTCATTAATTCTTCTTAATAATATTCTTAGTTAAATTATTGATTAAACTTAGTTAGGAGGATAATGGAGAGAAGTTCTCCTAAAACCAATCCACCAGGAATTCAAATTGCCATTGCATTCCTGTTTACTTTATTCTCAACTGGTATGCTTTAACTCTTGGTATCATATTCTATTCTATGGGCTTATTTGGTTAGTTTATTTCAAAACCTCAGCATGATTATTTTTTCTATATGACATGTGATTCAACTTAGTGATAATGTATAAACTAAGTTATCTCCAATAATGTGAAACCCTGTCTAATTCAGTTGTGTGTTCCTTGTGCTGAACATTGCTAGATACTGCAAGCATATAATAAGTGGCAAATTCTGTCTGTTAGTTCAAGTGTCCTTGCTTTTTTGTGATTACTTTAAATATTGGTATGAGTGTCTAGTCTGAACAAATACCAACCTGCTTGAGCCATGTGCTTAAAATGAATTATGTTTGTTTCTAGGTGCAATTCTGTTTGCAATCCTGTAATCTGAATCTGTTTGCTTCTGAAAATTAAACTATTTTCTAAAATTGTCCCCCTTACCCTTTATGTACTGGTTTTCAAACTTGTACTCTTAGTTATTTAGGTTCCCACTACCCCAGAGTGAGCATTGCCTAGGGTCCTTGAGACTCCTCCGAACTCTAACACATTGGGGTTGGTTTTTCAATCTTTTATGAATTGTTTCTTTAAGTGTGGTCCTGGTGTGAGCATTGCCCTGGGTCCCTGAGGCCTTTGGGGACTTTTACACACTAGGAACCTTATTCTATGTTCCATGGATGGATCCTCTTTATGCTCCAGAATTTCTATTTGAAGGCCTGGTTCTAAGATTTATATTGCGCCTGCTAAGGCTCCCTATAGTGTAGTGGATATTGTTATGTTATTTATTCATTATGGGCTGCAATAGTTTATATAATAAACTGATCTAGGGTTTATTAGTAAAATATGGCGGCGGAGGGGGGTTCGATATCTTTTTTTAAAACTCCTATAGAAATCCTGCCTATAGGTTTATTATGTTGATTATGTGAACGTTATTACTCGCTTAGAGATCCCCCATTAACTGCTTCCCCTAAGTTCATTTCTGCTATTTTGGTTTGCCAGGACGTTCGGTGTTGAGTTTCGGAGAGTTTTGGGACACTTAGTCCCTAAATGAGAGCTTAAGTGGGGAAAAATGGTCCATAGTCGGAACAGTGTGAAGATGACCTCGGAATGGAAATCCGATGGTCCCGTTAGCTCCGTTACGTGATTTCGGGGTTGGGAGCGTGTTCGGAATGTATTTTGGAAGTCCGTAGCTCATTTAGGCTTGAAATGCCGAAGTTTGAATTTTTGAAATTCCCGGTCCGATAGTGAGTTTTTGATCCGAGGGTCGGATTGGAATTTCGGAAGTTGCAGTAGCTCTGTCATGTCATTTGGGATGTGTGTGCAAAATTTCAGGTCATTTGGACGTGTTTTGGTTAGGTTTTTGATCGAAAGCGTATTTTGATAAAAGTTGAAGTTCTTAGGCTCAAATCCTTGTTCAATTCGAGTTTCCGGCGTTGTTTTAGGTGGTTTAAGGATTTGTACAAGTTTGAATGAGGTACTAGGTGTTATTGGTGCTTTTGGTTGAGGTTCCGGGGGCCTCGGGATGATTTCGGGTGGTTAACGGAAGAATTTGAGAGGTGTTGCAGCAGCTGAACCATTGCTACTTCTGGTATTTTCGCATCTGTGACTTGGGAACCGCAGATGCGGAGCCGCAGAAGTGGCATGTCCATCGCAGGAGCGGAATTCGATTTTTCCTTCAGTTTCTGTAGGTGCGGAAGTTTAACCGTAGAAGCGGTTACGCACCTGCGAGATAGTAGTCGCAGATGCGGTCCTTGGGATTTTGATTGAAACCGCAGAAGCGGTAAGGAATCCGCATAAGCGGCAGCCGCAGGTGCGGTTTAAGATCGCAGAAGCGGAACTCTTGGCTTTAATCAAGAACCGCAGAAGCGGGACCACAGATGCAGTCCTTTGTCCGCAAAAGCGGAAACACCTATTCTGATATAGAAAATTCGAGGATTTGATTTCATAAGTTTGAAAAATCGATTGAGAGCTCGGGAGAAGGCGATTTTGAGTGGGTTTTGAGGAGGAAATCATTGGGTAACGTTTCCTTGATCCCTTTTTGTTATACTTCATCATTATATAGTTTAATATATCATGGGAATTCGAATTTTGGACCAAAAATTAGATAATTTGGGGTAAAACTTCATTGGCTAGAATATTGAATTTTGAGTGGGCATTTGACCTCCGATTTGGGAGATTTTTATATGGTTAGACTCGTGAGAGTACGAGGGTTCTAAAAATGTGATAATTATTCGATTCTGAGACGTTGGCTTGAGGGGCGTTTTTGGTCATTTTATCTATTTTCGCGCCCTAGCTTTAATATTAATAGCGGAATCAGTTGATTGCAATATTATTTACGATATGTAATTGAATTGAATAGATTTGGTCTATTTGGAGTCGGATAATCGTGGCAAAGGCGTGGTTTCTATTGATATCGAGCCGGTTCGAGGTAAGTGGCTTGTCTAACCTTGTGTGGGGGACCTAGGATTGTTTTCTTGATATTTGAGTGCCTTGTACGTGAGGTGACGAGTGCGTACTTGAGCCGATTGATGAAAATCCGGTTTTCACTTTAGTTGTTGATATTTAGCTTTCTTTCCTACTTGCCTTATCCTACTTGAAATTTTACTTGTGCTAGATTTGGAAAGCATGTTTAGCTGACTTAACCGCCTAATTGCTTAAGTTGTTTGACTGTATTACGTGAAGCATGCTAGGCTAATCCTATCTGTTGCTCTGTCTTTTGTACTTTATTCCTTGGTTTGTTTCTGGCTGTGGCTGCGCATTTACATTGGGACTACGAGCGTGGGATTTCGGTAGCTCCCCCCCTTATTTGTTTACTTTGGGACTACGGGTTCGATTCCCGGTAGATCCCCATGCAATTTTACTTTGGGACTGCGGGTTAGATTCCCGATAGATCCCCCTACATTTTGATGGTTGGACTACGGGACGGTATCCCGAAAGATCCTTTGGTTTGGTATATGAGTTGGACTACGGGACGGTATCCCGGGAGATCCACTGGACAGTTGAGGAAAGGGCTACAGGACGGTATCCTGGGAGACCCTCATTGCTATCATTGGTATTGAGTTGTATTTACTCTGTGTTTGCTCTGTCCTTTGTGGTTGTTATTGTCTCGTTGACCTGCCTTATTTCACTGCTGTATTTATTATTTCTGTCAGATTATCATACCGTTAATTATTTTTATTATTATATTTGCCTCAGTACGGCCCTGACCTTCCTCGTCAATACCCAACCGAGGTTAGGCTTGGCACTTACTGAGTACCGCTGTGGTGTACTCATGCCCTTCCTGCGCATGTTTTTCATGTGCAGATCATCCAGGTACCTCTACTCAGGCGCACTATCAGTGAGGCAGGAGGACTACGAAGACTTCGAGGTAGATCTGCTACGTCCGCAGACCGACGAGTCTTCCTCTTACTCTATCTCTAGTACTTAGTTTTTGTTCTTCCAGTTGTTAGATATTCTAGAGTTTGGAGCCTTTACTTTTCGCTTCTGTAGCCTGTGTTGCCCGTGAGTTTCCGGGTTTTGGGGATTGTTTTGAACTTGTGGTATTGAGTTGTACATGCCGAGTGGCATTCAGTACAGTTTCTTTTAGTATTTAATTTGGTTTCCTCTATTTTTCCACAATTACTATATTTCCGCAATATTAGGCTTACCTGGTTGTGGGGACTAGGTGCCGTCATGACATGTTCACAGTCGGTGAACTAGGGTCGTGACAAATTGGTATCAGAGCTCTAGGTTCATAGGAGTCACGGAACACAGGCCGGTTTATTAGAGTCTCGCTGATCGGTACGGAGACGTCTGTACTTATCTACGAGTGGCTATGTAACTGTTTAGGAAAAATCTCCGTTTCATTTGAATTCCTTGTCGTGCGATATATTGACATCAATTCTAAACTTCTAACTTCTATTCTCTCACAGATGGTGAGGACATGTGCCACTCGAGATGATCAGGCACCCGCGCCCCCTAGTGCAGCCGCTAGAGGCCGGGGCCGGGGGAGAGGTCGAGGACGCGCACGTGGTGCAGCCAGAGCACCTGCGCGAGCTGCCGCCGAGGTACCACCAGCAGATCCAGCCGGAGCCCAGGCACCTGGCACACCTACTACTACCACTACTACTCCAGCGCTCCAGGAGACTTTGGCTCAGTTCATGAGCATGTACACCACCTTGGCTCAGGCGGGGTTGCTTCCCCTTGCTGCAGCCACATCCCACGCTGGGGGAGGAGCACCGACTCCCGCCGTCCGCACTCTTGAGCAGTGAGTGCAGGTTGAGCAGGCTCCCGAGATTATTCCGGTGCCGCCTGCAGCACCAGTTCAGCCCGAGGATGGGTTAGCTGCTTCAGAGGACGAGCAGCGCAGACTTGAGAGGTTCAAGAAGTATGATCCCCCAGTGTTCAGCGGATTAGCATCAGACGATGCCTTGGGATTTCTAGAAGAGTGTCATCGTATTCTTCGACTATGGGCATAGTGGAGTCCAGCGGGGTTTCTTTCACTACTTTTCAGCTTCGGGGAGCTGCCTATGATTGGTGGCGCACTTATGAGATAGACAGTCTAGTCGAGGCTGCTTCACTGACTTGGACCCAGTTCTCGGATATGTTCATGAGAGAGTTTGTCCCCTAGAGTCTCAGGAATACATGGCGCGCAGAGTTTGAGCATTTGCGCCAGGGTGCTATGACCGTTTAAGAGTATGCTATCCGTTATACTAGGTTGGCTAGGCATGCACCGGCTTTGGTTGCTACAGTTCGGGAGAGAGTTCGTAGGTTCATTGAGGGTCTTATCCCAACCATCAGATCTAGCATGGCTCGAGAGTTGGAGACGGACGTTCCTTATCAGCAGGTAGTGAGCATTGCTAGGAGGATTGAGGGTATGCTCGCCAGGGAGCGAGGGGTGAGGGAGGCTAAGAGGTCTCGAGAGTCGGGTCACTACTCTGGTGCCCGTACGCCATCAGCAGGGCGTTATTGTAGGGGTTATGCGGGTTGCCCTGTTCATTCAGCTCTTCCAGCAGCCGGCAGTACTCCAGCTCCACCTATACCTCAGGAGCCTCACTATGCACCTCCAGTTTCTAGCGCACCTCCTGCGCGGGATGCTTCCAGAGGTCAGTCCAGCAGGCCTAGTCCCAGCCAGTTACAGCCACTGCGTCCTCGCAGAGCTTGTTTTGAGTGTGGTGATACACCCCACATGGTTAGGGACTGCCCCAGACTTGGTAGGGGTGCATCTTCACAGACTGCTCAGCCTCAGCGTGCTCCTCAGAGTTCTTAGGCCATGATCACAGCTCCAGCAGCTACCCCACCTGCTCAGCCGGCTAGGGGCGGAGGTCGGGGAGATAGAGGTCGCCCTCGAGAGAGGGGACGGGCCAGATATTATGCTATTCCTGCTCGTACTGAGGCTGTTGCCTCCGACTCCATCATTACAGGTATTATTCTGGTTTGTCACAGAGAGGCATCGGTTCTATTCGATCCGGGCTCTACTTACTCTTATGTGTCTTCCTACTTTGCTCCTCATTTGGGTGTGCCTCGGGATTCTTTGAGTGCCCCCGTTTATGTTTCTCCTGTGGGAGATTCTCTTGTTGTGGACCGCATTTATTGGTCATGTTTGGTTACTATTCGTGGTTTTGAGACCAGAGCAGACTTATTATTACTCGGTATGGTGGATTTTGACATTATTTTGGGCATGGACTGGTTGTCGCCCCATTTTGCTATTCTTGATTGTCACGCCAAGACCGTGACTCTGGCTATGCCAGGTATCCCGCGTGTTGAGTGGAGTGGTACTTTAGATCACACTCCCAGTAGAGTTATCTCTTTTCTTAAAGCTCAGCGCATGGTTAAGAAGGGGTGTGCCGCGTATTTGGCTTATGTGAGAGATGTTAGTATTGATACCCCTTCTGTTGATTGTGTTCCAGTGGTACGGGATTATCCCGATGTATTTCCAGCTGATCTTCCGGGCATGCCGCCTGATAGAGACATTGATTTTGGCATTGATATGTTGTCGGGCACTCAGCCCATTTCCATTCCTCCGTATCGTATGGCTCCTCCTGAGTTGAAGGAGTTGAAGGATCAGTTGCAGGAATTGCTTGGTAAGGGTTTTATTCGACCCAGTGTTTCACCGTGGGGTGCTCCTGTTTTGTTTGTGAAGAAAAAGGATGGTTCTATGCGCATGTGTATTGACTACCGCCAGTTGAACAAGGTTACAGTGAAGAACCGTTATCCTTTGCCTCGTATAGATGATCTGTTTGACCAGCTTCAGGGCGCACAGGTGTTTTCTAAGATTGACTTGCACTCAGGTTACCATCAGTTGAAGATTCGGGAGCCAGATATGCCGAAGACTGCCTTCAGGACTCCATATGGCCATTACGAGTTCCTTGTTATGTCATTTTGGGCTGACCAATGCCCCTGCAGCTTTCATGCATTTGATGCACAGTGTGTTCAGGCCATATCTTGACTCGTTCGTGATTGTTTTTATTGATGATATTCTGGTGTATTACCGGGGTCGGGAAGATCATGAGCAGCACCTGAGGACCGTACTACAGACCTTGAGGGAGAAAAAGTTATATGCAAAGTTCTCAAAATGTGAGTTTTGGCTGAGTTTTGTGGCATTCTTAGGCCATGTGGTTTCTAGTGAGGGTATTCGGGTGGATCCGAGGAAGGTAGAGGCCGTGCAGAGTTGGCCCAGGCCGTCCTCAGCTACAGAGATTCGCAGTTTCCTTGGCTTGGCGGGTTACTACCGTCGTTTCGTGAAGGGATTTTCATCGATTGTTGCCCCTATGACTAGATTAACCCAGAAGGGTGCACCATTTCAGTGGACAGAGGAGTGTGAGGCGAGCTTTCAGAAGCTCAAAACAGCTTTGACTACAGCCCCAATCTTGATGTTGCCTACCGGTTCGGGGTCTTATACTGTCTATTGTGATGCCTCGAGAGTTGGCCTTGGAGCAGTGTTGATGCAGGACGGTAGGGTGATTGCCTACGCGTCCAGACAGTTGAAGATACATGAAAAGAATTACCCTGTCCACGACCTTGAGTTAGCTGCCATTGTTCATGCCTTGAAGATCTGGCGTCATTATTTACATGGAGTGCCTTGCGAGATCTATACTGATCATCGGAGTTTGCAGCACTTGCTCAAGCAAAAGGATCTCAATATGCGTCAGAGGAGGTGGTTAGAGCTGCTGAAGGATTATGACATCACTATCCTGTATCACCCGGGCAAGGCCAATGTGGTGGCGGATGCCTTGAGTCGCCGGGCGGGGAGTTTGGCATATTTACCAGCTTCAGAGAGGCCTATGGCGATGGATGTTCAGGCCTTAGCCAGCCAGTTTGTGAGATTGGATCTTTCAGAGCCCAATCGGGTTCTAGCTTGTGTGGTTTCCCGGTCCTCCTTATTTGATCGTATCAGGGAGCAGCAGTATGAGGACCCACATTTACTTGTCCTTAAGGACAAGGTTTAGCGTGGAGATGCCAGAGATGTGACCATTGGAGATGACGGGGTATTGAGGATGCAGGGCCGGATTTGTGTGCCCAATGTTGATGGTCTTTGAGAGTTGATTCTAGCAGAGGCCCATAGTTCGCGGTATTCCATCCATCCGGGTGCCGCGAAGATGTATCAGGACTTAAGGCAGCACTACTGGTGGAGGCGGATGAAGAAAGATATAGTTGGTTACATGTCTAGATGCCTCAACTGCCAGCGGGTGAAGTATGAGCACCAGCACCCGGGTGGGTTGCTCAGTGGAAGTGGGAGCGCATCACCATGGATTTCGTGTCGGGACTCCCACGGACCTTGAAGAAGTTTGATTCCATTTGGGTCATTGTGGATCGGCTTACCAAGTCCGCTCATTTCATCCCTGTGTGTACCACTTATTCATCGGAGCGGCTGGCGGAGATTGTCCGTCTGCATGGTATTCCAGTTTCTATTATTTCGGACGGAGGTACTCAGTTTACATTGTGGTTCTGGAGAGCCGTGCAGCAGGAGTTAGGTACTCGGGTGGAGTTGAGCACAGCATTTCACCCCCAGACGGACGGACAGTCCGAGCGCACTATTCAGATTCTTGAGGATATGCTCCGTGCGTGTGTGATTGAGTTTGGAGGGTCTTGGGATCATTTCTTGCCACTGCCGGAGTTTGCTTACAACAATAGTTATCAGTCCAGCATTCAGATGGCGCCGTATGAGGCTTTATATCGCAGGAGGTGTAGATCCCCGATGGGTTGGTTTGAGCCGGGTGAGGCCAGGCTATTGGGCACAGAGTTAGTACAGGATGCATTTGAGAAGGTTAAGACGATTCAGGATAGACTCCGTACAGCCCAGTCCAGACAGAAGAGTTATGCGGACAAGAAGGTTCGTGATGTTTCATATATGGTTGGTGAGCGGGTTCTGCTTCGGTCTCGCCTAAAATGTCGCTATGAGGTTTGGGAAGAAAGGAAAGTTGAGTCCGAGATTTATTGGCCCTTTTGAGATCTTGAGGCGAGTTGGGGAGGTTGCTTACGAGCTTGCCTTACCTCCCAGTTTGGCCGGAGTTCACCCGGTATTTCATGTTTCGATGCTCCGGAGGTATCATGGCGATCCGTTGCACGTGTTGGATTTCAGTTCAGTCCAGTTGGACAAGGATCTATCCTATGTTAAGGAGCCAGTGGCTATATTGGACAGACAGATAAGAAAGTTGAGGTCAAAGAACATTGCTTCAGTGAAGGTTCAGTGGCGGGGTCAGCCGGCCGAGGAGGCGACTTGGGAGACCGAGCAGGATATGCGCAGCCAGTACCCTCATCTTTTCAGTACTTCAGGTATGTTCTTTATACTCGTTCGAGGACGAACGAATGTTTAAGTGTAGGAGGATGTAACGACCCGGCCGGTCGTTTTTGGAATTTTCGCCCCGATCCCCCATTAACTGCTTCCCCTAAGTTCATTTTTGCTATCTTGGTTTGTCGGGACGTTCGGTGTTAGGATTCGGAGTATTTTGGGACACCTAGTCCCTAAATGAGAGCTTAAGTGTTGAAAAATGGTTCGTAGTCAGAACAGTGTGAACACGACCTCGAAATGGAAATCTGATGGTTGCGTTAGCTCCGTTAGGTGATTCCGGGGTTGGGAGCGTATTCGGAATGTATTTTGGAAGTCCGTAGCTCATTTAGGCTTGAAATGCCGAAGTTTGTATTTTTAAAGTTCCGGTCCGATAGCGAGTTTTTGATCCGAGGGTCGGAATGGAATTCTGAAGGTTGCAGTAGCTCCGTCATGTCATTTGGGATGTGTGTGCAAAATTTCAGGTCATTCGGACGTGTTTTGGTTAGGTTTTTGATCGAAATCGTATTTGGAAGAAATTTGAAGTTCTTAGGCTTGAATCTTTGATTAAATCGGTTTCCGGTGTTGTTTTAGGTATTTTAAGGATTGGTACAAGTTCGAATAAGGTATTAGGTGGTATTGGTGCTTTTGGTTGAGGTCCCGGGGGCCTCGGGATGATTTCGGGTGGTTAACGGAGAAAATTTCTAAGTGTTGCAGCAGCTGGTATTTTTCTTTTTGGTATTTTCGCTTCTGCGGCCTGGGAACCGCAGAAGCGGAGTCGCAGAAGCGGCCTTGGACGTCGCAGAAGCGACTTTTGGTCACCCTCCAGGAAACCGCAGGAGCGGAAGCTGGGATTTTTAAAGGGAGCCGCAGAAGCGGCCAGTGCTTTGCATAGGCGGGACCGCAGAAGCGGTATTCACTGTTCAGATATAGCAATTTCGAGGGTTTAATTTCATAAGTTTGAAAAATTGATTGAGAGCTCGGGAGAAGGCGATTTTGAGTGGGTTTTGAGGAGAAAATCATTGGGTAACGTTTCTTGATCCCTTTTTATTATATTTCATCATTATATAGTTAAATACATCATGGGAATTCGAATTTTGGACCAAAAATTGGATAATTTGGGGTAAAACTTCATTGGCTAGACTATTGAGTTTTGAGTGGGCATTTGACCTCCGATTTGGGAGATTTTTATATGGTTAGACTCGTGAGAGTACGAGGGTTCTAAAAATGTGAAAATTATTCGATTCCTAGATGTTGGCTTGAGGGGCGTTTTGGTCATTTTATCTATTTTCGCGCCCTAGCTTTAATTTTAATAGCAGAATCAGTTGTTTGCAATATTATTTATGATATGTAATTGAATTGAATAGATTTGGGCCATTTGGAGTCGGATACTCGTGGCAAAGGCGTGGTTTCTATTGATATCGAGTCGGTTCGAGGTAAGTGGCTTGTCTAACCTTGTGTGGGGGACTTTTCCCCTTAGGATTGCTTTCTTGATAGTTGAGTGCCTTGTACGTGAGGTGACGAGCGCGTACTTGAGCCGATTGATGAAAATCCGGTTTTCACTTAAGTTGTTGATATTTAGCTTTCTTTCCTACTTGCCTTACCCTACTTGAAATTATACTTGTGCTAGATTTAGAAAGCATGTTTAGCTGACTTAACTGCCTAATTGCTTAAGTTGTTTGACTGTACTACGTGAAGCATGCTAGGCTAATTCTATCTATTGCTCTATCTTTCGTACTGCGTTTCCGTGTACCTTCTGGTTGTGATTGCGCATTTACATTGGGACTACGGATGTGGGATTCCGGTAGCTACCCCCCCCCCCCCCTTGTTTGTTTACTTTGGGACTACGGGTTCGATTCCCGGTAGATCCCCCTGCACTTTTACTTTGGGACTGCGGGTTAGATTCCCGATAGATCCCCCTGCATTTTGATGATTGGACTACGGGACGGTACTCCGGAAGATCCTTCGGTTTGGTATACGAGTTGGACTATGGGACGGTATCCCGGGAGATCCACTGGACAGTTGAGGAAAGGGCTACAGGGCGGTATCCTGGGAGACCCTCATTGCTATCATTGGTATTGAGTTGTATTTACTCTGTGTTTGCTCTGTCCTTTGTGCTTGTTATTGTCTCGTTGACCTGCCTTATTTCACTGCTGTATTTATTATTTCTGTCAGATTATCATACTGTTAATTATTGTTATTACTATATTTTGTCTCAGTATGGCCCTGACCTTCCTCGTCGCTACTCAACTGAGGTTAGGCTTAGCACTTACTGAGTACCGTTGTGGTGTACTCATGCCCTTCCTGCGCATGTTTTTCATGTGCAGATCATCCAGGTACCTCTACTCAGGCGCACTATCAGTGAGGCAGGAGGACTATGGAGACTTCGAGGTAGATCTGCTGCGTCCGCAGACCGACGAGTCTCCCTCTTACTCTATCTCTAGTACTTAGTTTTTCTTCTTCCGGTTGCTAGATATTCTGGAGTTTGGAGCATTTACTTTTCGCTTCTGTAGCCTGTGTTGCCCGTGAGTTTCCGGGTTTTGGGGATTGTTTTGAACTTGTGATATTGAGTTGTACATGCCGAGCGGCATTCAGTACAGTTTCTTTTAGTATTTAATTTGGTTTCCTCTATTTTTCCGCAATTATTATATTTCTGCAATATTAGGCTTACCTGGTCATGGGGACTAGGTGCCGTCATGACATGTTCACAGTCGGTGAACTAGGGTCGTGACACCTTTTGAAGTCTGCGAACCACAAATTCTGAATAAGGAATTCTGTTAACCCGAGGGAAGGTGTTAGGCACCCCCGGATTCCGTGGTTCTAGCACAGTCGCTTAAACTATTATAATTGGCCTATTATCTGAATTTAATACATGTTTTAGCCTATGGTATGTTTTAACTTATTAGCCGCTTTTAATTATTTTTAAGGAAGATTCAACGTTATCTAAAACACGTCTTGAACCACGTCACATGAAATGCACCCGCTGTCCACGACACGTTTTATCTAACGTTGTTGAGATTTGGATTTGGGTCACATGAAATGCACACCCGAGTTTAGGAAATTAATTTTTAAAATAGCGCGCCTAAAGCAACTACGCACTTCCAAATTTGCGAGGGCCATAGAAAATTCAACTAAATGGCACACCTCGATTTCTAAGGATTAAAATTAATTAAATGAGGGCCATTAATTTTGGGATTTTATTTGGCACGACACGCCTCAAATTATTCTAACCAAAGGATTTCTAAATTTAGTTTTGAGGGCCATAGCTATTGGTGTTATTTAATATGGCACACCTCAATTCAAGGAAAGCTTGATTAATTTAAACAAAAATACAATTCGGAACCATTATTTGCACAAATGTTTACTACTAAGAAAGTTGGGCTTATAGGTTGAATCCAGCCCAAGAGAATAGACGGGCAAGGGACAGTCCAAGTTATTGGGACCTTTCATCAATTGGGCCAGTGTTAGGCCCAATTCTGGGAATCAGATAATTTGTACACAATTAATTAATCACAAATCAACCAAAGCTATATGAAACAAGAGCTTGAAGTAACATTTTTTAACTTCTGAATTTTAACTACGTAAACACTGATTGACTAGCCGAAATTCAGGATTTTAATTTCTCATGCAATTTGGGCCAAATCTGCTGTGGAAACTTAAACTCAATTAAACTCTTTCTCAACACTAGCAGTAACAAAATCTAGAGAATTAGAATACAATTAACTTGAATCCCAAAAATCACATTAAAATTATCAACAACATGGATTCACTTTCACAACATTTTAGTAACGAAAGAAAAGCTGAAATAGCATGTATCTACTGCACTAATTTCTCTACCATCCACACATATGAACAGAAATGCAATTCATCTAAACTATACCTCAGTTAAAAACCTTTCTCATTACTCACAGAGTCTAGGAAAACTAACACACCATCTACTTACATCCAACGTCATACTAAACTCTCAAAAACATAGACTCACTTTCACGACATATGAATAGCAAGAGAAAAGCTTAAGTAACATGTATAGTACCAGATTCAATACAAAATGCTAAAGAAGTAGAAGCAACAGAAGAAATAAGTTCAAATACGGCTTGTATTCAATCAGTTTTCCACTCGAAATATATGTTCACAATCAACATGTTGTCCATGGTTTGGAAAATTACTTGGATACAGCAAAAATAAACCAAAAATGAGCCTGGAGTCAGCTAATAGCAGCAGCAAACAGAATCAGCTTTAAAAACCAGCAACACCAAATAAAAATCCACTTCTTCCAACCAGTAAAGAGCCCAGATGAACAACAAATTATAGAGTCTCGAAAATCTGATTAGCTAAGAAATTCTAAGGCATAATTAGGCCAGTTTTGACCAAAGAAATGCAGGGAATTTTCAATGTTCTTTCAAAGTTTCTAAAGCTCAGCCGTTTTCCTTTTTTCAGTACTTTTATTTTAATCTCTAAGTTCTTCTAAAATCTGACTTGTTAGTGAAGAACCAATGCCTTTATAGGCAAGCCTTAGGGCAGCAGAGATAAGTTCAGTTTTTTCCCTTAAATCCTTTTTCAATTTTTTTTTTTGTTATTTAATCCCTAAGTTCAAATTCAGCTTTTCAAAACAGCCCCAATCCCACCTTCTAGGCAGCTTCCTAAATCACTTATTAAAGATTCCCTTACCTAAGTTCCCCAAGCTACTCCTTAAACCTCTGAAAATTACCCCTGGAACCAAACGGGTCAAATTGACCCAAGGTCTTTGGGCTACTGCATTAGCAGGTTCTATAGCCTTTGGGCTCCAGAACCCTTGAAGCCCAAATCGTGATCCAAAAGACCACAGGCCGCAAATAGGTAAGCCCAGAAATTTTTCCATTCCGGCATCAAAAGAAAAAACTAACGGAGCAAAACAAAAGAAGAGATGCAAGTGAGACAACAGGCAAACATGAAATCATAAATACTGAAGAAAATGTTAATTACACTAATATGACCTAAATCTAAACATGCAACAGACCAACTAATAACTAAAGAAAAGAGACGAATCATCAGAAGCAAATAATCAAAACAAAAGAAAATGAAAGAAGGAAAAAAAAAGGATAACAAGTAACCGAACAAAGCTTGGGAAGCAATAGAATCTAAACGAATGAACCAAAAGGTGAGGGAATAGGAGCCAACCAAAATAGCTGAGCCTCTCAAAATTGAACCAAAATTCGAATTAGCCAAAGCTTCCAACGAGAAAGCTTGGCTAACACGAATCTCGATTCGTATTGAACTCCGGGAGCTAGAGAGTTTTGAACTAAAAGAACTAGGGTTTTTCTGATTCGAAATTCAACGGATTTGAGAGTGCTTCTTTCGGGAATTAATGACGGCTTTAGTAAGGAAGGGTGAGGATAGTTGTGTGGTAACATTCTGAAGATGTTTGGAGAGATTAGGGTTCAAGGCACTTCGATCTTCGATCTAAAATTCGAAGAGCTCGACTATGATTCGAAGGCAACAGGTTTGGGATTTGGGATGAGGGGGCGAAGAGGATTCTAGGGTGTGGTTTTGAAGTGGATTGGAGTTGTGCCGCCGCCGAAGATGGTGAAGAGTCTCAGGGCAGCGCTTTACGGTTTGGGTTCCAAATTCGGCAAGGTGAAATGAAGCAGATGGAGATTGGGGGGGTAAGGTTGTTTAGGACATTTAAATACACCGATACAAACCAGTTCCCAGTCGTTCGATGAGTGAAAATCACCGGCTGGGATAATAGACCTCAAAAACGGCGTCGTTTGAACATAGTGGGGACTTGGACCGGGTAAAGGCATGGGTTTTCGGCCAGATCCAATGGGTTATGGGGGGGGAATGTTTGGGCCCGGGGATAATTCAATTAGAACAGCCCAAACAATCAGATCTTTTATTTCTTTTTTTTTCTTTTTCTTTCAATTTTAAATTTCTTTTTTCTCCAAATTAAAATAAAACCTAAATTAATTCTAAAAACTAAATTAATCTACCAAAATAAACTAATTTCTTTTCATAGTAATTACAAAAATTAATTAAGTCCTAAATTAGGAGAAAACTATAACAATTCGAAAATTAAAGAGTTAAAAATGCAAAATGAATTATTTTTGTGATTTTTTTTCTATTCTTGTGAAACAACTAATCTACTAATTAATCTACAATGTAAAATTAAATCCTACATGCAAATGCAATGTATTTTTATATTTTTCATGAATTAAATAAAATTAAACATGCGCACAACAATGCAAATAATCAGAAAAATTCTACAATAATTCCTAAAATAACAAATAATTAAAAGACAAATCTAATTCTTTGGAATTCTGTTGGAGTAATTCATGTGAGGCAAAAATCACGTGCTCACAACTGCCCCTCTTTACTCGGAGACGCGAAGGATTTTCGGGCAAAGATAAAATGGGCAATTATGAGGGATTTTTGCCCGTTTGAAATTCCATGAGAAGCATTTTTGAAAAGAGCCTGACCGAACCTTGCTTCAAAGGTTGCCTACATATCCTTGGCTATAAAGGAATCAGGTCAGTGTAGTTCTGGAAGTTTTGGTAGCTGGGACTACCGGAAAGCTGTGATTTTACTGTTGCTGCTGATGCTGCTACTGCTTGCTGAACTCCTTATTACACCAAAATGAAAAGTAAAAAACTAAGCTAACTAAGCCTATCAACTACGAGTTACAAGATTCCTATCTATAAATCTTTTGAAGCTTGATCTTGAGTCTTAGCTGGTTCTTGCTGCAGACTCCGATCTGAATCTTGATGCTCATCAGCTGTAAGTGCTGGTTCTTTCTTCAGCTTTGGAACAAGGCGGGACATGCGAAGCCTGTGATTTCAATCATATCTTGAGCAGTCCGTGTCTTTCTCTGCTTCAGCACTCTGAGTTCACTTCTTTTTGTTCTTTTCTCTTCTTTTCTTTATTTTGGATTGAGACTCATTCTTTTGGTCATCTCGAACCTTGTGCCTCGAGGTCAAACTTGCTCAGATACTAAAACAAACAAACGAACGAAATTTTTCTGCCCCAGTTTTCACTAGAAAAATTTCGTGAGTTATTTGTAAATAAGATCTAAACTTCTTTTTTTTTTTTAAAGCGATAAAATAAAGATTGTGTGTCTTTAAAAGGAAAAAGTGACTAGAGCATGGACGCCCTATGTCTAAAATCTCAACTAGGGAATGGAGGCCCTATGTTGGCAAAAGGCGACTAGGGAATGGAGGCCCTATGTCTAAAAAATCTCAACTAGGGAATGGAGGCCCTATGTTGGCAAAAGGTGACTAGGGAATGGAGGCCCTATGTCTAAAAAATCTCAACTAGGGAATGGAGGCCCTATGTTGGCAAAAGGCGACTAGGGAATGGAGGCCCTATGTCTAAAATCTCAACTAGGGAATGGAGGCCCTATGTTGGCAAAAGGCGACTAGGGAATGGAGGCCCTATGTCTAAAAAATCTCAACTAGGGAATGGAGGCCCTATGTTGGCAAAAGGCGACTAGGGAATGGAGGCCCTATGTCTAAAAAGGCACAACTCAGGGATTGGAGCCCTAATGTTGGCAAAAGGCGACTAGGGAATGGAGGCCCTATGTCCAAAAAATCTCAACTAGGGATTGGAGCCCTATTGTAAAAATCTCAACTAGGGAATGGAGGCCCTATGTTGGCAAAAGGCGACTAGGGAATGGAGGCCCTATGTCTAAAAAATCTCAACTAGGGAATGGAGGCCCTATGTTGGCAAAAGGCGACTAGGAAATGGAGGCCCTATGTCTAAAAATCTCAACTAGGGATGGAGCCCTTGGCAAAAGGCGACTAGGGAATGGAGGCCCTATGTCTAAAATCTCAACTAGGGATTGGAGCCCTATGTTGGCAAAAGGCAACTAGGGAATGGAGGCCCTATGTCTAAAAATGTCAACTAATGGAGGCCCTATGTTGGCATAAGGCGACTAGGGAATGGAGGCCCTATGTCTAAAAAATCTCAACTAGGGAATGGAGGCCCTATGTTGGCAAAAGGCGACTAGGGAATGGAGGCCCTATGTTGGCAAAAGGCGACTAGGGAATGGAGGCCCTATGTCTAAAATCTCAACTAGGGATTGGAGCCCTATGTTGGCAAAAGGCAACTAGGGAATGGAGGCCCTATGTCTAAAAATGTCAACTCACTGATTGGAGCCCTAATGTTGGCAAAAGGCGACTAGGGAATGGAGGCCCTATGTCTAAAATTTCAACTAGGGATTGGAGCCCTATGTTGGCAAAAGGCAACTAGGGAATGGAGGCCCTATGTCTAAAAAAAATCTCAACTAGGGAATGGAGGCCCTATGTTGGCAAAAGGTGACTAGGGAATGGAGGCCCTATGACTAAAAAATCTCAACTAGGGAATGGAGGCCCTATGTTGGCAAAAGGCGACTAGGGAATGGAGGCCCCATGTTGGTTAAAGGCGACTAGGGAATGGAGGCCCCATGTCTAAAAATTTCAACTAAGGAATGGAGGCCCTATGTTGGCAAAAGGCGACTAGGGAATGGAGGCCCTATGTCTAAAATCTCAACTAGGGAATGGAGGCCCTATGTTGGGAAAATGCGACTAGGGAATGGAGGCCCTATGTCTAAAAATCTCAACTAGGGAATGGAGGCCCTATTTTGGCAAAAGGGGACTAGGGAATGGAGGCCCTATGTCTAAAAAAAATCTCAACTAGAGAATGGAGGCCCTATGTTGGCAAAAGGCGACTAGGGAATGGAGGCCCTATGTCAAAAAAAAGTCTCAACTGGGTATTGGAGCCCTATGTTGGAAAAGGCGTAAAAGAATGAGATTGGGGATTCTAAACTACCATTTTTGTTTGGATTTTCTTTTTATATCTTTTCTTCTTTTTTTTTCATTTTCCTTTCTCTATATTTTTATTTCATGGAATGAGTAAATGCGGGAAAAACTTGGAGGGGACTTCCCTTTTTATGGATTGTTGCTGCAAAGCTGTTTCTTGCACTTGCGCACTTCTTTTTCCTTTTTGGTTGCACCTGCTTCTTGCACGGTTGCTTTGGATTGCACCTGTTTCAAATTTTCAAACAAAGAACAATTGTTAGTTTGAAACGGTGGTTGGTTTTGTGGCCTTGATTGTTTTTGATCACTTGATCTCGGCCCAACTCTTTTGGTGAAGATCTCAATTGCAACTGCTTGTTTCCTGGGGACCAATTTTATTTCAGGCCCTGAGAACCTCTGGTTTTTTCCAGATTTTGCCATGACGGTTGGTTGGTGGAACTCAACCTTTTCGACTTTATTTTGCCTTTGTAGGCCTTTCCTTTCTGACTTCCATTTTTTTTCTTTTTCTTTTTTTTTCATTCATTTTTTTCTTTTCTTTTCTTCGGAGCATTGAGGAACTTTTGGCTCCTCAAACTTTGCTACAACGGCTAGTTGCGTGGGACGTAACCTCTTCCAACTTTATTTCGCCTTTGTAGGCCTTCTTTTCTGGCTTCTTTTTTCCAACTTCAATTTTAGAGCATTTGGGGTACCTTGGCTTCTTCAACTTTTGCCGAGGCGGTTAGCCACGTGGGACTCAACCTTTTCAACTTCAATTGCCTTTATAGGTGCTTCAATTTGATTTTCTCCTTCCAAGAGTTTTGATTTCGAAGCATCAGCCGCCATGGCTAGTCGGGGTCGACTTGATGCACCTGCTGAGGCTGGGTGCTTTTTTTTGCACATTGGCTCGTGTCAAACGAAAGCCCTGTAAATCAGTCTTGCCATCCCTTCTTTGTCTCAGTTCCGGAATAGAGTTAGACCGAAAGGGATTCAAAGAAAAATAAATAATGGACAGGACAATAAATTTAAACGAGAGGTATCCCTTTCGGGGAAAGGAAAGAAGGACTTATCTGGAGTACATACGGACTTCAATGAACATGACATGCCTTTTGGACTGGATGCCTGATCTGTTTAAACCGTCCGACTCTCAGAAATTCATCACAACTTCTACTTCAAAATTCGAGAAACCTTGCCAGGACTTTGTCGATGCCGATGGCTGTGAGGATCTTCTTTTCGATCAGTGGGGCCCTTTGCAGGTTTTCACTAGCTGAACTCTCTCATTTCTCTTCTCACCATCGCATTATAGTGCCCGTGTGGGTTTTCACTAACAAGACTCTCTCATTTTGATTTTCTCTGCTTACCATCGCCTTACGGTGCCCGTGTGGGTTTTCACCAATAAGACTCTCTCATTTTATTTTTCTCAATTTGGATTGCATCGGGTCCAAGTAGTTGTATTCTCTTATCCTTGAACATTCTCACCGATTGATCGGAAGGACTTGAACAGGGTTTGGGTAAAAAGGATTTGGATTGAGTTACAACTTTGGAACCTTTTTGGGCGGGATCATCGCCGAACCATTATAACATCTGCCCCAGTTTCACTTTTTGGGGGACATTGGATTTTTATTTTGGTATGACTGAACCCCGGAGAGAGTCTGCCTACGTATCTTTTCGAAATCAAGTCGAACGTAGTTCAGGGAAACTTTGTTTTTTTTTTTTGATTTTCTTTTGTTTTTTCTGTTTTGTTTTGTTCTCTTTCTTTTTCCTTTCCTTCATTTTTTCATTTTCTTTTTCTCATTTTTTTTCGTTTTTTTTTTCTTTGCCTTTTCTTCCTTTTTTTTATATTTTTCTTTTTCTTCTTCTTTTTTTTCATTTCATTTTTCAATAACACTTCCAGGTTCCAAAGAGGGTAATCAAAGAATGGGAGCCGGCTCAAAGGGTTTGCAAAGGGTTGATAGTATTTGGGTAGCGAGAATGAAAGCCTTCGTCATCCCAATCGGAGAGTATTAGAACTATACGGAGGATCCAACATAGTATCTTTTCACTGCATTTGCATTGACAGTTATTTTAAGGACATTTCCTTCGATGTGTCCCAAGTTCAACGCACTCTTTTGGCAGTACTCGTGTTGTAAGGTATGGACCTTCCCAATTCTGGAACCAATTTTTCTTCAGTTGTTCCAACTCTTTATTTTATTTCCTTAAACTTTATCCTCATTGGGATCTAATCCTTGATTCATTATTTCGAGGTCTACCAGCTTTCAGGATACGGGCATGAAGTCCGCGAGCATGTCATGTTATTGAAATCTGCATTTAACAGAACTAAAAAGAGAATAAGAAAGAAAGATGACCAGATTAAGAAAAGAGACATTCCTGGACAATGAAATGTTAATTTCATTTGTTTTTTTATTTTTGATTTTTTTTTGATTTTTTTTTCAATTTTTTGAAGATAGAAGGGTTTACATCATAAAGTAAGACAATAAAGTAAAATATCCGGATCACACCCTGAGATAATCTGGACGCAGAAAGGACAGCAAGACTGACTACCGAGACTCCCGTCTGAGGGGGAGCTTTCATGATTGGCGACCATTTTTTAGCTTTTCTTCTGTCTCGGCAATGGCTGCAATTAGGGGTGTACATAGGTGGGGTTGGTTCAGATTTTGCAATTACCAAACCAAACCAATTGTATCGGGTTTATAAATCTATAGATCATACCAAACCAACAAAAGTCGGGTTTTTCAATATCTAGTTTTCTCGGGTTTTTCGTTCCGATAAACTTGTGCTCCAAATATTTCTATAGTCCTAAATACAATTTTACCAATAACAGCCATTTCTTATTTTTAGCATTGACCTCAACTATACTTTATGCATGTTCTTTGTACTCCTTTTGATCCTTGTAGTCATATTCCTTATTTTACTGACGATTCATAGGATTAAGTGGAGTACTTATAAAAATCATTAAAAGATACTAACATCAAAAATAATTTAACTTTATCACACAAAGTTCACGAAGGTTGGGATCGTTTTCTAGAAACCATTATAGGGAACTAACTACCTCATCCTTCTTAACTAAAAAGATGTACAGTTACAAGAAAACTTATCGATGTATAAGTTCTAACAATCAATTACTCATGTTAATCATCTAAGAGAAACAAAATAAACAAATGAATTCAACAGTGGGGAGAAATACAATAGATTTGCAAAAAACACTTGCTAATCGGAAAAAGAAAAATCTTAGTTAATTGGGGAAAAGCAAGGTATATATATGCAACTAAAAGAAAACATGTAAAATAAGAGTACAAGAGCTTTACCGATGAGAGCTTTGCCGATGATAGGGTTTGAGCAAAGGAAGAGCGTAGGTTTTTTGCCTCTGGAGAAGAGGCAAGATGATTTCAATGGTTTACGTGTTTTAGAACAGCTTTAGGACAATCTATTGCTACTTTAGAATTAAGCTTTGGTTTGGGCTCAATTATTCTTTTATGGGCCAAGCAAAAACAAATATTTACATGGGCTATAATACCAACTTAAAATATTATGCTATATACAGAAATTATAACAAAAATTAAGAAATATTTATAACTTACATTCTAATAAATACTTTTATCTGTCTAATATATAAAAATATATATATATATATGTAATGTCGGGTTGGTTTGGTTTCGTTTTGACTTTTTTTAGTTAATACCAAACCAACCCTATTGTGGTCGGGTTTTATTTTTCAATACCAAACCAAGTCAAACCAAACCACTAGTCGGAATTTTTTTCCCGGGTTGACTCGGATTTTCGGGTTGGTGCGGCTTATCGGGTTGGTTTGTACACCCCTAGCTGCAATGGCCTTCAGAGCCGGATCAAATTCTTCGTCTTCACAAATCATTCCGACTATTGGCCCGCTACTCTGGGCAGGCAACAAATTGTTCATCACATCAGGAGCTTCTTCATCCCGAAAAACGATTCTTTCAGTTTCAATCAAATTCTCAACTGCCCTTTTGAGGGTCCAACAGTCCTCTGTACTGTGTCCCACTGCTCCAGAGTGGTATTCACATATAGCATCAGCTCGGTGCGAGGGGGACTCGGGGTTCGGCCGGTTCGGGGCCACTGGCTGCAATAGATTTAGCCTGATTAGCTTTTGGAACAAGTTTGAATACGATTCACCAATAGGGATGAACTGATTCTTTCTGAAAGGCTCTCTTGGGCGAGGATTGTATTGGGAATCATTTGGTTGAGGATTATATGGAGCTTGGTAAGGATGGGCATTTCTGGGAGGTGGAGCTCGGTTTCGTGTATGATGTTGTGGTTGCGTGTAAGATTGCGCGCTCATCACTGCATAGGAAGGTGGTGCCACGGCATAAGCATCATCTTGAAGGGGATAATAGTGTGGTGGGACCATAGGAGGCACATATAACTGGCTGAATGACCTGCGGGCCCACCTCGAGCTTAACACCATCATGGCTCCCTCTTCAAACCCATTTCTGTTCATCAAACCCTCCAAACCATTCTGAGCAGCCTGTGATGTGGCCTTAAAGGCAGCATGACTCAAGATTCGGCCCGTTTTTAAACCGTTTTCAACCATTTCTCCAATTTTGATAGCCTCAGCAAATGGCTTACCCACAGCAGACATCATGTTCTGGAAGTAGTCAGCCTCTTGGGCCTGCAGAAAAACCGTGACCATTTCAATTTCGTCCATTGGAGGCTTTACCCTGGCAGCTTGCTCACGCCATTTGACAGCATATTCGCGGAAGCTTTTCGCGGTTTTCTTTTTCAATTTGGACAAAGTGTTCCTATCGGGAGCGATGTCCATATTATACTGGAACTGGCGGACAAAATCTCGAGCCATGTCATCCCACACGTGCCAATGAGTAATTTCTTGATCTGTATACCAATCAGAAGCGATTTCGGTGAGGCTTTCCCCAAAATAGGCCATTAGCAAACTCCTCTTTTCCTCCAGCACCCCTCAACTGGTTACAGTATCGTTTCAGATGAGCGACCGGGTCTCCGTGCCCGTTGTACTTTTCAAATTTTGGCATCTTGAAGCCAGCTGGCAAGTGGACATGGAGAAACATACAGAGGTCAGAATATAAGACACTCTTTTGGCCACTCAGACCTTGCATGTTCTTCAGGCTTTGTTCCGGGCTCTTCATCTTCCGAGCAATTTCCTCTTGCTCGGGATTTTTAACAACTTTTTCTTGCTCCACTGAGAGATCATACTACGGAAGTTGAGTGAAAGAGCACGGGGTCACATATGTTATATCTGATTGAAGCTGTGGACCCTGAAAGGTGAACATTGGAGGCGGTGCCCTCGGAGTCGGTGCCTGGGGGCGAACCACAGAAGGCATGTCAGGATCATAGGAGGGCATTGGAGGGTGCCCGCATGGGATGAGCGGGTTGGGCACAGGGGCATTGGTAACCTCACCTGACTTAGGGATCAATTCAGGGAACCCAGGGATTGCACTTGGCGGTTCCCTACCATTAGACCAGGCGTTCCACATTTCCCATATGCGGAGACGCAACATCTTATTCTCTTCAACAGCTGCTGATTCTAGCTGTAGAATAGCCGATGTCGGGCTATCCTCAGGACCTATAATTGGTAGATTGCTTGCGGAGGCCATCTGTGCCTTTGGATCTTGTGAAGGAGGGAAGGCTAGACTGCCAACAAACCAACCACCAAAACCTGGCTAGTTTGCACATCCAACAACCTTGTTAGTTTTGAAACATTTAACATATAGGAAATCGCACGTTGGGATGCAATGCACCTAACAGTTAAACGCTTCTACCATGTGTTTGAACGGTTGCATGTTTCATCCCGGCCTCAACTAACTCTTTCAGTATGGACCTCTTTTCTTCATCTTTGTTTCTCTCTAATCACTCTTGATTTTTGTTTTGTTTTTGCCGCTCTTTCTTGGCACTCTCTTTTTTTTCTTTTTGTTTGTCACTCTTTTATTTTTTGTCGCTCTTTTTTTAAATTTTATTTTCACTCTTTTCTTTCCTATTCACTCAATTTTTTTTTAGTTTATTTTATCACTCAACTAATTTTATGGCTATCATCGAATCCGATGGGGATTGCCTACGTATCATGACCCCGCATGAATCAGATCTTGCGTAGTTCTGGAAGATCGAGAATGGAGTAAATAAGCTAACACTTTTTTTTTCTTACTTTTTATAAAACTCAAACCTTGAAAGCTTTAAGACAAAAGAAAAAAAATTTGATGATTTTTTTTTTGTTTTATTTCTTTTGGAATTTTCTAAAAAAATGCTTTAAAAGAAGAAAGGGAAATTTTTTGGATTTTTAATTTTATTTTTGAAAGAAAGACTTCTTAAAAAAATTCCTTTTCTTTTGATTTGAACTTTGAGAATTTTAAAAGTAAAAGAAAATATTTTTTTTTCGTTTCGAATTTTCATTTGTTTTCTCTTTTTCTAAGAAAGAAAGAAAATATTTTTGGATTTTGGATGTAACCTCTTAATTTTCGAAAGAGGGACTTTTTTAAGGAAAATATTTTGAATTTCTGAGCTTTTATTTATTTACAAACGTACTTCTAAAGAAAAGCAAAAATATTTTTTTTTCAATTTTTCAAATTCTTTTTTATTGACATTTATGAAATAAAGACATCTAAGGAGTATTTTTTTTGGATTTTTCTTTCTAATTTTTTTTTCTTTTTTTTTTTTGAAAAATTTGAGGGAAACCCGTATTTTTGAATTTTGATTTTTATTGATTTTTCTTTTTCTTATGAAAGACATTAGAAAGAAGGAAATCATTTTTGAGTTTAAAAACTTCTTCTTTTTTTTTTTTGAATTTTCTAAGGACAGATTTTTAAAGATAGAACTAAAGAAAAATATTTTTGGATTTTTTTTAAAAATTGGAGTCGGAACCGATGATGTTTGCCTACATATCTCATATCCGGTGAGAATCAGACCCATGTAGTTCTGTCAGTTTTGACGGAACAGGGGAAACATAGCACTTGAAAATTTTGGCTCATTTTGAAATGAGTTTTCTTTTCCTTTTTTTTCAGAATTTCGGCAGAGTTACAGATTTTTCTAAATACCTACCTCACTCTTGGTTTTTTTTTTTTTTTTATTTTTATTTTTTTTTGATTTTCTTTTCCTATTCTAGAAGCCGGTCAACATGCAATCCGAAGCAAATAAATGCACAAGTAGCAAGTAGAATGCATCAGGATGGTCTTTTCATTTCGGGTACACCTGTCCTAGACAGACCCAACCCCTGTGTTGAGTCTCCAAAGTCAAATGCACATGATGCAAACAAGCGTTCCTACTAGGGATCCGGCATGACATGAGGCTTTGTTATACTAGGTTTAAGACCTGGGTGTATTGTTCTAGACCTGGGTTACCCAAGCGGACAGCTCGAGCCGAGGGGGGCAGCGTACCGGGAATACAGAAGCTTCACCGGCTTTGCAACTTGTTCGAACCTCGTTCTAAAATTGGGATAAGACTCTAACAGAAAAGAAGTCACACGAAGTGCACACTTCCCAGATGATTTAGAAGACTCAGAGAGAAGAGGATTTCATAGTAATTTATATACAGTCCAAACAATATCAAAGCGGTAAAAGCGGCATTTAGCACATTAGGCTCAACATGTAAAAATCAGATAAAACAAGCCAACTATAACAGTTATTCTAAGCTCGAATTCTTAAACCCTGAATCGAAGTTCTGGGTTTGTATACCCAGCAGAATCGCCAGAGCTGTCACACCTCCTTTTTACACACCCCGAGGGTAGTACAAAGGGAGTTTTTCCAATTTAAGTGACATTATTCGAAATGGGATTATTTATTTATTTTTATTCAGAGTCGCCACTTGGGATGGTTTGTTTTCTGGTGTCCCAAGTCACCGGTGTATTTTAGAATCTCAAATCGAGGAAAATTCGACTTTCCTTTTGAAGTCTGCAAACCAGAAATTCTGAATAAGGAATTCTGTTAACCCGAGGGAAGGTGCTAGGCACCCCGGATTTCGTGGTTTTAGCGCGGTCGCTTAAACTATTATAATTGGCCTATTATCTGATTTTAATACATGTTTTAGCCTATGGTATGTTTTAACTTATTAGCCGCTTTTAATTATTTTTAAGGAAGATTCAACGTTATCTAAAACACGTCTTGAACCACGTCATATGAAATGCACCCGTGGTCCACGACACGTTTTATCTAACGTTGTTGAGATTTGGATTTGGGTCACATGAAATGCACACCCGAGTTTAGGAAATTAATTTTTAAAATAGAGCACCTAAAGCAACTACGCACTTCCAAATTTGCGAGGGCCATGGAAAATTCAACTAAATGGCACACCTCGATTTCTAAGGATTAAAATTAATTAAATGAGGGCCATGAGTTTTGGAATTTTATTTGGCACGGCACGCCTCAAATTATTCTAACCAAAGGATTTCTAAATTTAGTTTTGAGGGCCATAGCTATTAGTGTTATTTAATATGGCACACCTCAATTCAAGGAAAGCTTGATTAATTTAAACAAAAATACAATTCGGAACCATTGTTTGCACAAATATTTACTACTAAGAAAGTTGGGCTTATAGGTTGAATCCAGCCCAAGAGAATAGACGGGCAAGGGACAATCCAAGTTATTGGGACCTTTCATCAATTGGGCCAGCGTTAGGCCCAATTCGGGGAATCAAATAATTTGTACAGTTAATTAATCACAAATCAACCAAAGCTATATGAAACAAGAACTTGAATTAACATTTTTTAACTTCTGAATTTTAACTACGTAAACACAGATTGACTAGCCTAAATTCTGGATTTTAATTTCTCATGCAATTTGGGTCAAATCTGCTGTGGAAACTTAAACTCAATTAAACTCTTTCTCAACACTAGCAATAACAAAATCTAGAGAATTAGCATACGATTTACTTGAATCCCAAAAATCACATTAAAATTCTCAACAACATGGACTCACTTTCACAACATATTAGTAACGAAAGAAAAGCTGAAATAACATGTATCTACTGCACTGATTTCTCTACCATCCACACATATGAACAGAAATGCAATTCATCTAAACTATACCTCAGTTAAAAACCTTTCTCATTAATCACAAAGTCCAGGAAAACTAACACACCATCTACTTACATCCAACGTCATACAAAACTCTCAAAAACATAGACTCACTTTCACGACATATGAATAGCAAGAGAAAAGCTTAAGTAACATGTATAGTACCAGATTCAATACAAAATGCTAAAGAAGTAGAAGCAACAGAAGAAATATGTTCAAATACGGCTTGTATTCAATCAGTTTTCCACTCGAAATATATGTTCACAATCAACTTGTTGTCCATGGTTTGGAAAATTACCTGGATACAGCAAAAATAAACCAAAAATGTGCCTAGAGTCAGCTAATAGCAGCAGCAAACAGAATCAGCTTTAAAAACAGTAACACCAAATAAAAATCCACTTCTTCCAACCAGTAAAGAGCCCAGATGAACAACAAATTATAGAGTCTCGAAAATCTGATTAGCTAAGAAATTCTAAGGCATAATTAGGCCAATTTTGACCAAAGAAATGCAAGGAATTTTCAATATTCTTTCAAAGTTTCTAAAGCTCAGCAGTTTTCCTTTTTGCAATATTTTTTTTTAATCTCTAAGTTCTTCTAAAATCTGACTTGTTAGTGAAGAAACAATTCCTTTATAGGCAAGCCTTAGGGCAGCAAAGATAAGTTCAGTTTTTCCCCTTAAATCCTTTTCCAATTTTTATTTTTGCTATTTAATCCCTAAGTTCAAATTCAACTTTTCAAAATAGCCCCAATCCCACCTTCTAGGCAGCTTACTAAATCAGTTATTAAAGATTCCCTTACCTAAGTTCCCCAAGCTACCCCTTAAACCCCTGAAAATTACCCCTGGAACCAAACGGGTCAAATTGACCCAAGGTCTTTGGGCTACTGCATTAGCAGGTTCTATGGCCTTTGGGCTCCTGAACCCTTGAAGCCCAAATTGTGATCCAAAAGACCACAGGCCGCAAATAGGTAAGCCCAAAAATTCTGCCATTTCGGCATCAAAAGAAAAAACTAACGGAGCAAAACAAAAGAAGAGATGCAAGTGAGACAACAGGCAAACATGAAATCAAAAATACTGAAGAAAATGTTAATTACATTAATATGACCTAAATCTAAACATGCAACAGACCAACTAATAACTAAAGAAAAGAGACGAATCATCATAAGCAAATAATCAAAACAAAAGAAAATCAAAGAAGGAAAAAAAAACGGATAACAACTAACCGAACAAAAGCTTGGGAAGCAATAGAATCTAAACGAATGAACCAAAAGGTGAGGGAATAGGAGCCGACCAAAATAGCTGAGCCTCTCAAAATCGAACCAAAATTCGAATTAGCCAAAGCTTCCAACGAGAAAGCTTGGCTAACACGAATCTCGATTCATATTGAACTCCAGGAGCCAGAGAGTTTTGAACTAAAGGAACTAGGGTTTTTCTGATTCGAAATTCAATGGATTTGAGAGTGCTTTTTTCGAGAATTAATGACGGCTTTAGTAAGGAAGGGTGAGGATGGTTGTGTGGTAACATTCTGAAGATGTTTGGAGAGATTAGGGTTCAAGGCACTCCGATCTTCGATCTAAAATTCGAAGAGCTCGACTATGATTCGAAGGCAACGGGTTTGGGATTTGGGATGAGGGGGCAAGGGTGTGGTTTTGAAGTGGATTGGAGTTGTGCCGCCGCCGGAGACGGTGAAGAGTCTCAGGGCGGCGCTTTAGGGTTTGGGTTCCAAATCCGGGCAAGGTGAAATGAAGAAGAAGGTGATTGGGGGGTAAGGTTGTATAGGAAATTTAAATACACTGATACAAACCAGTTCCCAGCCGTTCGATGAGTGAAAATCAACGGCTGGGATAACAGACCTCAAAAACGGCGTCGTTTGATCATAGTGGGGACTTGGACCGGATAAAGGCATGGGTTTTGGGTCGGATCCAGTGGGTTATCGGGGAATAATGTTTGGGCCCGGGGAAAATTCAATTAGAACAGCCCAAACAATCAGGTCTTTTATTTCTTTTTTTTTCTTTTTCTTTCAATTTCAAATTTCCTTTTTCTTTTCCAAATTAAAATAAAACCTAAATTAATTCTAAAAACTAAAATAATCTACCAAAATAAACTAATTGCTCTTCATAGTAATTACAAAAATTAATTAAGTCCTAAATTAAGAGAAAACTATAACAATTCGAAAATTAAAGAGTTAAAAATGCAAAATAAACTATTTTTTTGTGATTTTTTTTCTATTTTTGTGAAACAACTAATCTACTAATTAATCTACAATGTAAAATTAAATCCTACATGCAAATGCAATGTATTTTTTATATTTTTCATGAATTAAATAAAATTAAACATGCACACAAAAATGCAAATAATCAGAAAAATTCTACAATAATTTCTAAAATAACAAATAATTAAAAGAAAAATCTAATTCTTTGGAATTCTGTAGGAGTAATTCATGTGAGGCAAAAATCACGTGCTCACAGAGTTGAAAACCATGGATAGCATGGTGCTACCATCAAACTGGAATGCAGTCCATCTGAAGAAGTATTACTTCTAGACAAGGAAAATACCCAAGGTCAGGTATCACGCAGGTTCAATTTTATTTTGATTCTTTTGAATTTTACTAACCACTTTAGATGATGAGCAAAAAGTTAACCCGTACGAAATGATAATATTAAACTCGAAAGGCACACGGAATACTGAATTATTCCCGGTCAAGGTTGCAACCTTTCTTATGGAAAAAGGGTTATGTAGTTATCATCTAAATTATTATCTCCAAGTCCCCTTCGCATTTTTCCTTTTCAGGAATGGACCAAAAGGAAGGGGTAATCCAATATTCAAGATTTCATACTTCAAATCTCCAACACTAGGGGGGATTATGCACATAGAAAGAAGTAAAAGAACAAAAAAAAGACATAGTTCAGTTCTGCCAGAATCAAAAATAGTGAAGAAACCTTGAATTTTCAAAGGAGTATGAACTCGCGAAAAGGATGCAAGATATTTCATATTCCTACGAGTTTTAGGTTAAGGCCAAAATTTGGTCACGGGATAGTAGACCCGATTTTGTATTCTAAAATCTGCTACAATGTAAGCAGTTATGAAAGTGTTGTACGAACAGTTATGAAAATGATGTACGAAGTTTATTTGAAAGTTCAAAACATAAAACTTCCTCAACTTATTTCTTTTTTCATGTCTACTTCATGTTTCATATATTTACACCAATATCAATATGAGACGTCATCTTCATCAGTGTCGTTAACATAAAAGGGCCCTCTTTTATAAAAAAAAACCGTATTTATCAAAGTCACGGGTTGTAAAGGTATTTTTAAATACAAGAAAAAGCTTGAATAAGGCAAAGAGCATAATATGAGGCAAAGACAATTAAAACATTTATATATAACCTTGAAAAACAAGGATTGTAATTTGTCATTAAACCCCAAAAAGTAGACAGGGGTAGCCAAAAACAAACTTCCCAAAAGAGTTGTTAAAACTAAGGGAAAAATAGCATAAAAGCTAACAAAAAGTAAGAGAAAAGCTAAGAAGCATCGTCAACGGGAGCATCATCAGTGGGAATATCATCAACGGGAGAAGAAGGAGTAACTTGAAAAGAAGAGGCTTGAACATCAACCCCACCAGGAACAAGTCCATCTCCATCACCTTTGGAACCTTCATCTTCGGGTGAGGAAAATCTTTGACATTGCTGAGTTTTATCAATTGCTTTTGTAGCTCTAGCAATCTCAGCATTGAGGTCAAAACCCTCCTGGTTGGCTTCAATTAGAGTCTCGAGGTAAGTGTTCAAGAAATCCCAGCTAACATCTAGTGATAACTTATCCTCAAGGGCCTCATAATCCTTCTCCCACTGATCAATCTCAGCTCTCAGCTCTTTTTTTTTCTGCTTCCGAGGCTTCATAGGTTGTATTCAAAGGAGCGAGAGAAATTTCCAAGAACTGAATTTTATCAATAGAGGTGCGGAGATCTTCCTGAGCTTGAGTATGTGTATGAACCAAATCACCCGCATAAACCTCATTTTGATTAAGGAGTTCTTTAAAACCCCTTATTTCTTCAGTAGCTTTAGAAAGTTGTTCAGTAAAAGAGGATTCCAGCCTATCCTTATCTTTCTCAACCTGGCTCGGTGCGCAGGTCAATAATTTAATGGTCGGCCTGAGAAACTCTTTTCATGAGCTCTGTGCCAATCAAATTAATCTACGAAAGAGGAAGAAAAAGTTATGAATAAAAAAAGAGAGGAAGGAAATGTAATTAAACTTATACCTTCAAAGAAGAATGAACAATGTCATTCATCAAGGTTAGCGAGCTATGGCTTTCTAATTTCTTCTTCTCCACGGGGCCTAACAACGGCTTCAACCACACATCAGCTTGACCGGATTTTCTCAATAAGTTCCAACCTTCAGGGACCTCAATTACAACTCTTCACATCTCCCTTCCACTGCCAGAAGGTTCGGCTTCTACATGAGGAGCAGCCACGGGAGTAACAACCGTACTAATGACTGGTAAAGGGGGGACAGGGGTTGATGGTAGATGGAACTGAAAGGGAAGCAAGAGGCAGTTCATCAGCAATAGGCCCGAAACCGTCTTCACCTTCGAAGCCGTGGGCAAAAAACCTATCAACGGGACTAGACGGAGGAATAGTAGTATCTTCATCAAAAATCACTAAAGGGGTACTTTCTAGCTCATCTATGATTCTGAAAAGAATAGAACTAGATGGAAGGACATGAGAAGCAGGAGTTTCATCATCATAAACCACGCGTCTTCTGACGCGTGGTTTTCTCACCCAAGAACCTTCTTCTGTTTCCCCCTCATCATCAGAGCCACGAGCATCATCAGTTTTCCTCTTGGAGGAAGAAGCACTCAAAATCCGTTCCTAGGCAAGACTCACGAAAATCTTGGTTGATAAACAGACACGGGGCTAACACCACGAATATCGAACCCTAATAAAAAGAGGGAGGATGAGAAATTTTCATCAGAAAAAATAAAAGAAGAAGGAGAATTACGAAGGTAAAAAGTATCGTGTGTCTTCACTTTCCAACCGAATTTTTGAGAAAGGAACTTCCAAGATCTCTTGTCCATGGGAGCAACAGTTAACATCTTCTCTACCCAGGCACGGAAGTCGGAAATCTCATCAAAGACTTCCATGGTTGCTGAAAAATGGGTATGTGATTACATGAAGTAATTTGAGACATATAAAAAAAGGAAACTTACGTGCAAAATTTTATTTTTCTGGAAAGGGCATGTTTTCTTCACCCACTAACCCACTAGTGGAAGCAGCAACAAAGCAGGCGTACCAGCCACGGTCTCGTCATTCTCTGGGCTAACTAAAACTCTTTTACTTCTAGCCACGAGGGAAAAAACTCCTTCACGAAACAATTTAGGAGAATAAAGATGAAGCAAGTGTCGAAAGGTGAAAGGAACGAAAACCAAATTTGACAGGTAATGGAAGCATGCAACGGCCCTCCAAACGATGGGGCCGATCTGGACAAGGCACACATTAAAGTAGGGACAAAACTCAATGATCACCGGATCAATGGGAGGCTTAAACCCTAAAGTAAAAGGGTAGGAATAAACAAACGAGAAACTGGCATGGTAAGAATTGATTCTTTGGTTAGCACCGGGGACTAAAACGGGGAAATCCGATTTTCACTGATACTCTCGTCGAACTAAGGAAAGAAGACCAGCAGTAACTAAACTTGGATAAAGTTCAGCAGGGTTAAGGGAAGCAATAGAAGAAACTTGGTTTCTCATGGTCTCACGGTCTGTTACAAGAGAAAACTCTTGAGGAACAATCTCTACAACTGTGGGTTCATGCACAGGTTCATTTAGGTCCCTATTTCTAGAAGAAGATTTAGGGGTTAAAGGAGCCCTAGGTTTTGAAGAAGATGGCTTAACAGAACTACATTGAGAAGAGGAACCTCGATTAGATAGTGAACCAAGACTGCGAAGTCTACTACCCCTCCTACTTCTAGTAGGGGCAGTAGAAGGAGTAAGTTCATCAACTGTCACAACTTTACGAGAGTCTGAAGACATAACTATTCAAGGAAATACAGAAGAGATGATGCAGAAATACAAAGAAGGATTAGGGTAAAGGGTGTTGAAGAAGGAAGACTCCAAGAAATCAAAAGGAATGAGGTATTTATAAGAAAATACAACAGTCGTTAAAATTGGTCATTATGAAGCGTCATAATGTAACTTTCACTTCGTGACTGACGCAGCCGCAGAAAAACCCTAAAAGGCGCTGAGAAATTGCAGATCCAATCGTAAGAAGCCACGTGGCATGGGCATTAAATAGATGTGACATACTTCGCATCGATTCAGTAAGAGACATGATGATACTCGAGAAACGGCGGCAAGGAATTCTCACCATAAAATCTTACCACTTTCCGAATATTCATTTGAGAATATTCAGAAAGTGGGAGGACTATCTATATTGGTGGAAAAAAGACATGACACGTGGGCATCAGTAAGCTGACAGGGCATGATGCGTGGAGCACCAATATAACGACAAGTGGCACTCTCAGTTAACTGAATTAAGAGAGTAAGAAAGGTACGGGAGAAACACCCACGAGACAACGCAGAGAAAAGAACTATGACTGACAGTTGTCAAAAGAGAAACATGAATGAAATGAATGTAGGCTGTAAAGAAGGGAAGATACAGGAAACAAAAGTAAATAAGGAAGGGAAATCGGAGCAGTTACAAGGAATCTTTAGTCATAAATATACCAGTTATGGATACATATGAAAACGGACAATCAATACAATTACTATCATTAGTAAATCCAAATAAAGTGTGGGAACCGTTATGATTGTAAGCTCCTATATAAGGACGGAAATCTCATTTGTAGGGATAAGTTATGATTATTATTGAAATACATACTATTTTCTTTGCTTACACTACAAGTTTTAAGTCATGATTTCAAATTATGATTATCAATTCATTTCCTTAATTTTTCTTTGTCAATCAATTCCATTTTTGGTTCTATTCTTTCTAAAGTTATTAGGAAAGTGAAGTAAATCTTGGTTATCAGTAACCCGTTTTCTTCTGAATATTGACTTTGACCGACAAAACTATTTTTGGTTAAACAATAGTCCATCCTTACAATTTGACCAATCTAACTAATAATCTGGACATAGTGCATCCTTGCTATTTCTGACTTACATTTATTTCTAGTACTACATAATAATTGCCGAAAGGCCTTCAGACTGATACAAGATTGAAAGTAACGGAATTAGGTCGGAGTGGGAGCATCTTGACTTTGCTTATATTTGTGGAGAGTAAACTGTACGAATTGTACAATATAGTCCAAAAATCATTAAGTAATAATTTTATATTGGGAAAAGTACTGATATTTTGTCGTTATCTCAAGTATCAAGTGAATGGTATTTCTTCATCTTGTGCTATTGGATTCTTTAGTTTCTTTTGCAAGTTGATGTAATATCCAAGCAAAACTTGTGGTACCTCATATATCTATTAAGCATCTTTGCCAATGGTCCCTGGCCTTTTTGTTAGTGGAACCAAGTCTTGTCAAGTCATCACTGCAAATAACCATCCACTGGTATCTGGATCTAAGGAAAAAGAATGTTTTGAAAATTAAAGCTGATTTTATTTCAAAGAGATTATAATTTCCTCCTTACAATCTCTGTTTATGTAGTCAATAAACTTGCTTTTAGTTGGTGCATCTTCTTAGAACTTCTATTGTCAATCACCCTCCTAGTATTATTAGTATCAACGTGCCAACTGATTGAATTCAAGTTTCAGAATTATTGTCAATCACCCTCTTAATACACACTGTTGTATTATACTCCCATGCTGTGATATTTCCCTGATGATTGGCGTTAGCAACCAGATGCTTTGACCCGCATTAGATGCTGAGCCTCTTGTTGAGAGAAAGTCTATCCAATCGATATAAATTACAGTTAATAGTGTGTAAAGAATTTTTACATTATCAATGTATTTTAACATGTAATGTAGGTAACCTTTTTTTTTTTTTTTAATTTTCAGGTAATTAATACCATATTTATAAACGATTACCTGTAAGATTTAATAGTGTAAAAAAATTTCTATCTTGTACCGAGATTGGAGTTAAACTGCATAAAATATTACAATTAGCATTGTGTAGGGGAAGATGTAAATATAGTGGGAGTGAGGAGTGTAATCATAGGATGAGAGAGACTTGGGGAAATGCGGATGGATATTCTGCTGTAAGTGGTGGTCCTTCAGATTCAATTTGTAAAGGTAATATTTGGATTCCTTTATCATGTTATATCTACCACTGGCCAAAGTTTCATTTTTAGATCGTTCTTTGGTATAGCATTTTATCACAATATGCTAGGTGCTTGCTAAAAGTATATATGGGGGACCTATGAAGACAACTTGTCTTACTAATTATATTTAAAATTTTAAGCAAGAAATTGGGAAATTTTATTTTGTTAACGAAGATATATCTTGATACCCCTAATTTCCTATATCCCCATTCGGCAGAATTTAACTGCTTAGCTTCCCAGGATTTGATTACTTAATAAGTTCAACAACTGCGTGCCCGTCTGGTTTAATTTGTAGCTATAAAACTATCGAGTGGCACGTTGATATATGACTGACTATACTTTCAGCCATTTCAATGACATATATAGCGTAAAGATGAAATGGTCCTTTAGGCGAAGAATCTGAAGAAAAGAGCAAATATGCCAAACATATGGAATGACGTTAGCCTTGATTGTGACAAAGAAAAAGGATTTTATGTGATTTTGTTCGGAAGGATAAGAATATAGATCTGTTGAGGTGCTGTGTGCCAAATTATGTTTGTACACAAATAAAGGAAGAAAATAACTCAATGTGATAGCCATCTTACATGGTTTATATTACTCCAGTAAAATAAAAGCAATAGAGAAAGCTGGAACGCGGTTTGAATGGCCATATCAAATATGGTGGCAAACATATTGACATATGCTTTCTTTAGCTTCTAACAAAATTTTGTGCCTAGTGTTTTGACATTTGCCCTTAGGCTGTACGGAATTTTGAACTGTCCAGAGTGAGTTTCTGTTGCTTCTGCATCACAGTGATTAGCTCCATCAATTATACATTGTTCTAATTTGTTCCCAAAGGTGTCTTTCCAATTTTTAGAAAAAGGGCCATATGGAAGATGCCAGACAAGTATGATAGTGTGAAGTGTTTCAATCGTGTATTTAGCTCTATATGCAATTATTTGAAGGTTTCACGTAGCATATCATGCTTTGTGTTTACCCTAAAATCGGATAACAATTAAACATATAAGTGGTTTTAAGGATATGTGATTTCACTTGGCACAAACTGATAAATATAAGAATTAATGCTAGGAATTAACAGTAAAATAAAGCAAACCAATGTGATGAACAATTATGGCCCTTGAGCTAATTACCCTCGAACCAACTAAACAAGCTATTGAAAGTTAGAACTGGACAACAGAGCTTGCAAGAGATAAAAATGTGATATATTGCGTTGATATGCGTGAATGTAAGATGATTACAAATGCTTAAGACCCTCTTTTATAGTAGAAGAATATATTTACGGTATAATTCTAATTACAGAAGAAAATCCCATGATTAGCTGAACAACCGCCCTTGATTTGATCTGTTCTGAGATTTCGGCCATGATATTCAACCAGTCACGGATATCTCGCCTTTCCGTTATTATGCTATCTTCGGTCTTGCTCGATGTTTATCCCATTCGACCTCGATCATTATTGGTCTCGATCTCGACCCGTACCTCGGATACCGAACTCCGTACTTTATCCTCTTGTCTCGGTCTGATATGTTATGGGGCTAATCCTCGTCCATCCCCCTGTTCTCGGTTAATCAGTAAAATTGGGTGGGCCCGGTTTTAATCGTATACAGATAGTCCCCTCGTTTTTAGGAATGTAATGACAAGAAACGAATTGAATTTTCGAACCGGACTTGGATCACCATTATGTAAGCGGCAGAGGTGACCGAAATGTCTCATCGGTTCAATTTCCCAGGCATTTAAGGCGCGTTAGTTTCCGGTCGGCCACTAGCAACTTTGAACCGTCGTCGTGAAATCCATAAATAGGCCTCTTTTTCACTCTTTCAAACTTTACTTTAATCTCTTTTTCTATAATCTTCAAAGTTCTTTACATTCTTCAAGTTCTTCTTCCTCGTTCTCAAAAATGGCTAAGACCTCTAAAATTGTCCCTCACAAAAAACCGCCTCTTCGTCAGAGTCCGCCGCCGCTGTCGCAGAACATCCCATTGCGGACTTCGTTCCGACAAAATGTGCCACTGCCGCTGATTTCAAGGTGGAGAACACACCCTCGGCACCGGGCCGATGTGAACCCATGTCGAGGTATATGTGTACTATCACCGAACGTCTCCTCGAGAAGGTGAAAGAGAAGTGCAACTGGGTAGGTAAGGATATAGTAGTGCCTAGCCCCGAAGAATCCATCACAACTTACAAGGAGGGGTATCTGAGTGTCTATACCTACTCCTTCACGATTAGCCCCCTAGACCCTATCATCGTTGCCTTTTGCAAGAGGTACGATGTCACTTTGGGCCAAATTCACATGTCGTTTTGGAGGATCTGATCCTCCTCCGATTCTTTGTAAGCAAGATTGAGGGGCATCCTTTTACCCTCGATCACCTCATGCGTCTCTATGGCCCTCGGCTTTATCAAGGAGGCATGACCAAGCTTTATCGCTGAGCCACCAAACCCCCGTTCTCGAGCATATATGAGACTCGAGACCAAGATTGGATGGGCAGGTCTGTCCGAATACTGATTTCGGATCTAATCTCTGCCGGAGATATGTCGTTTCCTGAAAAGTGGAACATGAAACGTATGTACTGCTTAGCCTTTTGAATATCTATTTTTGCCATTCTACTTTCTTGTCTTCCCCTCACCTAAATTTTTTTTTTGTGTTGCAACTAAGGCCGTTGTGCCGGAAGTGATCCCCGACCTGAGGCAATGGGTCGAGGGATTGGTGTCACAAAAAAATTATTCTGAGCGTGCTTGGATGGAGTTGTCAAGGGGCCAATGGGAGACCCATAACCATGGTAAATTTCTTTCTTTGAAAGATTTTGAGTCGGGCTTTGTTATTGTACTTACTCATCGTTTTCATTTTGTAGACCTTGGGAAGGACGTGCCAATAAGGCCACCCTCTGCTGAAGAAGAGGCACTCCATTCCTCGTCTGCCCCGAAGCAGGGCAAAGAGAAGACAAGAAAGGAGGCTCCGATTTCCCCAAGACCGGAAAAGAAAAGGCTGGCTAGGAGGCCCCATAAGGCTAAGCGACATGTTATCCGCGTAACTCTGGAGTCCGCCCAACAAATAATGGACGAGACCGAAGACGAAGAAGAAGAAAGCTCTAGATTGGTGGCTCGTGTGCGAGCTGCACCTGTTGATACCCAATTTTTCCCTATATATTATCAATATGCAAAATAACTTCAAAATGGCATATATATGCATAGGTAAGCATATTCAAGTGTTTTATTATTTTTCCATAATTCTAAAGGTTTTTTTTTCAATCAATTTATTTCTCTTTTTATCCATAAAATCCAATAATCATTTCCAAAATTATTATTTTTGGCAAATCATCTATTGGATTTTCATCTTTACGCTAAAATATAGCTAAGTTAATTTTGGCATATTTTCACAAATTTATTTAGTATTTCTTCAAAGCTAAAGTGCATAATTGCAATACTAGCCTCTTTTAAGATTTAATTGCGTTCACATTCATAAAATCAAGTCCTATATTTTTAAAGTGTCAATTTTATGTTATAAATCATTTTAGTTCTTTCAATTTATTTTCAGAAATTAATTTACTATTTTTATAATTTTAAAAGGAAAAATTGGTTATTTAAATAATAGTCCAATTACATTTCAATTATAGCCTAAATCCTGCCCTAAATTAAACCCAATTTCCCGGCCCAATTCCAATTTTAACCCGACCCCTAACCCAATTAATGACCCAACCCGGATTCCCCTACCTAACCCTTTCAATCTTGGTCGTTGATCATTTAGATCAACGGCCAATATTAGCCCTTTCCTTTTTTAACCCTAAATGACCCCTTACCCTACCTCATTCTTCACCAAACGCCGCCCTTGAATTCCCCTTTCTCTCAATTCTCTCTGAAACCCCACCTGAACCCTAGCTGTCGCCCTCTAATCCCACCCCAATATCTACCTAATCTATGGCCCCTCGTGGTCATTTGAGACATGTACCAGCCTTCTGTGGCTCCTGGGTGTTTGTTTCTGTGGTTTCATGGCCAGTCCTTGAAGGAATATGGTCCAGTTCCGCTCGACTATTTTCATGGCCTTTCTCCGGCCATCCACGACCTTTCTCCCGCCATTCATAGCCTTTCAAGGTTGATCCCTGACTTTTCTGGTTAGATCGTTAGCTTTCGAGATCTTTCTCGTTTCTTTTGAGTTTTCTGAAACCCTAATCTCTAAGACCTTCCGATTTCTTTCAGATTTATCCTAGATCTGTGCTTCCTATGAACTTTTTAAGTGTTTCTCGAAGGTTCTTTGACTTTTCTTTCAAAAATGACTCTTCACTTTTCAACGATTAGGGTTTTCCTTTAAGTTTTCAAAAGATTTCTTCTCTCTTAATATTATTTGTGATTTTGCTATGTTTAAAACGATTTGCTCATATTTTTCTTCTATCTATTTCAGCATGTTAAAACCCTAGTTCTTTCTTGTCTCATCCGAGTTCTGAAACTGCATGCTTAAATGTGTACTTTCTCGATTAAGTTCTTCGTTCTTGTTTGACTTATTTGATTCTGAGTTTTACCATCTTTTAAACTCGATTATTGTGGAAAACCCTAGGTCTTTTGGTCTGAGTCTGTTTGTTTGAAAGTATACTTGACTCGATTAAAAGTTCTTTGTTTCACACTCTCTTTTCTTTATGTGACTTATCTGATTCTGAGTTTTACTATCTTTTTAACTCGACTATTGTTGAAGCCCTAGCTCCTCAAAAGTTTTGCCTCACTTGTTACTGTGAGACCTTACTTGTTTCTGATTTCTCTTACCTGATATTATGTTCTTCTTCACTGTTGATTCTATGTGACTTGACATACTTGACTGCTGAGCCTCGAATATTTTTCACTACTGAATCCTATGCTTATTTCTGCTACTATTATATGTTTGTACTATCTCTTTTGCCAATATGTTTGGCCTCGCATGTCTGATGTTTCTGTTCACTCTATTTATATACTGATTGATCTTCCTTGATTGATCTTAATATTGAGACTGATTGCAAAGTTTTCTTACAAGCCCTAATTTCTATTCATCTGTTTAGAGTTAACTGATTCCTTTCCTTTGCTATGATATTTTTCCTTACTAAATCTTTTCCAAAATAAGCTTACTTTCGTACTTAGACTTGATTGTTTACTTCATGCTTTTACTACCCCTTATATGGCAATAATCAATCTGTCCTCAAACTGATTTTCTTTCCTTAATTACACCTGCTGCTACCCGTTAAACAGTGATTTCTTAATTAAAGGGAATCACTTGGGTTAATTGATTCTGACTTGTGATTGTTTCCATGTTTGTGTTAAGACTTTACTTATTACCTTAATTATCACTTATTTTCAAAACTATAAATACCTACCCTCTCTTCTTAAAAAAAAAAGGGATCCATCTGAGTTTAGAACACACACTTCACTTAAAACTCTCTCTTTTCTCTATTACTATTTGTGTTACTGCTTTGTCTAGCCGGCTGAAGGCCAAGGCTAGGCTGTGGAAATTTGCTTACTTTTTCCTTTCTGCACTTTGCTTCTTTACTAGTATGTCCTAATTAATTTTCAAGCATCAACAACAACATGTTTCTGTAATTGTTCCAACTTCTCTCATGTTTGTCCACTTCTGCTTATGTTTCTGCAATCAAGTTACATTACTAGCATGTTGAAATGTGTCCCCTTCCATTTTTAGATCAATGCTCTCCTATGTGTATGAATCCCAAACCCCACATCCCCTCTTTGTGTTTGTGTTCTCTGGCTGGTTTGTGGGCATGCCAGCATCATCTATTGCTGTGCATGTTCAAACCTGACCTTTCCTAGGGTCATATGCTTCATGCAATATATTCCCAAAACCCTGACCCCTTTGTGCAACTACTGATTCTGTGTAGTTTAAGTTTTACTACTACTGTTTTCAAATCACCCTTACCCTTTACTATTCTCAACCTGGTTTTAGATAAATCTCTATTTATGCACTTCCACTATACTCTTAGAACCTAGGTTCTTCCCCTCTTGTGTGAGCCTTGCATTGGGACCCTTGAGCTCCCTCTGAACATGGACACATAAGGGTTGGCCCTTCCACACTACACTCATCTCTATCTGGTTATGCAAACCTGGGTGTAAGCACTGCCCGGGGTCCCTTGAGACCCTTAGAGAACTTTGACACACCCAGGTCTGAGAAAGGCTTTGAAACAAGTGGCATTTGAGGTGGTTTATTCCATAACTCAGAGAGGAAGTCAGAATCAGGCTTCCTATGGTTGTAACTTCTTATTTTACACGTTTCTGATGTAATTCAGTATTTGGTCTGTAATAATTTTTAATAAATATTGGGGTTGGCTAGTGAAAAGGGACGGGGTAATTGTGTATGTTTTAGCTATTAGGAGGGTAGATAACATGCCTATAGGGTCTGTTTCCAAATTCTGCATGTTTTACTTCCACACTTAGATATCCTGCCTATAGGATCTGTTTAATAAATTTCTGCATATTTTACTTCCACACTTAGATATCCTGCCTATAGGATTTGTTTAATATAATTTCTGCATGTTTTACTTCCACACTTAGATATCCTGCCTATAGGATTTGTTTAATAAATTTCTGCATGTTTTACCTCTACGCTTAGATATCCTGTGTTTTACTTCCACACTTAGATATCCTGCCTATAGGATCTGATTAATAAAGTTCCACATGTTTATCTCCACACTTAGAAATTATGTCTATAGGATCTAATGGCTATGATCAGACATCATGCCTATAAGGTTAAAATAAGCTTCGAAATTAGATGTCATGCCTGTAAGATTAAAATCAATATCTTTATAGAAATTATGCCTATAGGAATTTCGCTGTGGACAAGTAAATCCTGCATACTCCACTTCATGTTCAATTAGATACCATGCCTATAGGACCAAAATAAGCCTTTAATACTTAGATACCATGTCTGTAGGAATAAAAATCAGCTATAATAGAGATCATGCCTATAGGATCTGAAGCCAGTTTAGTTAAAAGTCAGTTTGACTCGTACTGTTTGAATCAGTTTAAACAATTTACTCCTTTCGTTAATGCGGTTTAAAAAGCATGCCTATAGGATCCAAATTGCTCGTTTAAAACTGTTATTGTTTTGCCATTTTGAATCAGTAATAGATATCATGCTTATAGGTTATCATCAATACACACTTAGGCAAGCCTTAGGTAATGATGATAAAACTGAATCCGCCTTTGTTAATTAGCAACTGCTACAACTAGCAGGTAGGCCTGATTCGGACTTCTTATCTGAGTTACGTAATAAATTGGTCTGCTTCAACAACTAAAACTCCCTTGTCTTAGTACTTTAAATTCTGACCCTAAATGTGTTTAAGTCATGCTATTTATGTGCTTTGCTTGAGGAAGTATATATGAGCCTTTTAGTTGTTTACATGTTTCCCCTAATATGCAGTCCTATGTGTTTTTGAATGTCACCTTAGTCTTTTTCACCTTTTAAAACCCAAGGGTCAGCCTAAAATCCTCCCTCTTATAGGAATAGTAGTCCTAAGATCCTCCGGGACTGATAGAAATGGGACGGGTAATAGCATGCAATAGAGGTCGAGACCAATCCGCGCTTTAATACCTTAACGGGGTGGGAAGGGTAGATATGAATATGATGACCGGTGCGCTAATACCACGTGTAGCCCTTCTCTTGAGGAGTGATTACCGGGTATTGCATTGATGTGATCCATATTACAAATAAACCCAGGACCCCCTTTGTATTCGTCAGCATGTTTAGTTATAACTCCTTCAAAACTTTGCTTTATTTTATCATTTCCAAACACTTGTGTATTTGAAATCTCCTCTTATTTGAGCTTTGTTTGTTTATTTGTTAATTGCGCAAATTCACAAAGAACCATCTAGCCGGGAACCACACTAGCGGATCCTGAGGGGTGCCTAACACCTTCCCCTTGGGATAATTTCAAGCCCTTACCCTATCTCTGGTTATCAAACATAGTCGTAGTTGAACCCCATAGATGCCCTAACGCACCTTAAAATCGTTAGGTGGCGAGTCTTCAAAATTGCAAACCCCGTTCCCAAAAGGAAAGAGTTGTCCCAATCGAATGTCACAAACCCGATTCCGCGAAGGAAAAAGGGGGCGCGACAGCATCGAGGTTTGAAGTACCATTGGACAGGCGGAAACCGAAGCTGCTTTGCCCCGACCTGACAAGCCCAAGCTGGAAAGAGTACAAGATGCCTCACCTCGAGGTGGGGAGGCCACCAAGGAGGCAGTCGAGGCTGGTATAGAAACCGAGTTCGAGGCTCCCCAGAATGAAGATGATGCCTCTAAATACCCACTTGGGGAAATAGTGATCGGGGACTCCTCCTCATTCCCTCCAGTTCCGGCTTCGATGATACGTGATGCTCAAGCTGCGGAGACTTGTCATGGAGAGGGGGCTTACGGAGAGGAATATTTTTTCCGTGACTATTTCGCCGATGTGGAAGATGTCACCAATTTGGGTGATTTGGTCGTACCAAGGAAGAGCTCGAATGAGGCTTCCTTGAGCTATACACTGACTAACCAATTCCCGACCCCCAATGTTGACCCCGATCGTAAATGGCCTCTTATCATCTCGATCCCAGAAGATACTCAAGTTTTCTCTGCCACCGTAGGGGTGGCGAGCTATCTTTGATGCTTGGTCACCGAAGAGGATCAAGCAAAAAAGGACGTTGTGGACGTTGCCTATTTGTTCAACGAGGCCCAGCATGCTCTGAATCAAGTAAGTTCAAGGGCCGCTATCTTTTTATGACTTTGAATTGTAGATATCTCTAACACTTTCTTCCTTTCTCGTAGGCTTCGGTGTTACATCATGAGGCCTTTCTCTGAATCTGAGAGGAACGCAAGGTCGAAGTCCAGGGTCTCACTGAGAAATGCGAATACCGTATAAGCTCCTTAGTGAGAAGTTCGATGTAACCTGGTGGAGGCTCAAATGCGCATGAAGAGATGGCCAAGCAGGTATTCGAGTTATCATGATACGTGAGGACAGTCGGAATAACAACTAACAATCTCATTCTGCAAGTTCGACAGAGGCTCGAACAGATCAAGGCCTCCAAGGGCAAATAGATAAAGTGTGAGCCGAAGCCAAATATTTCAAAAGATGTATGGATAATTTTGGCTGCCACAAAGAAACCGTTCAAGCAGCTGGATTGGCCAAGTACAAGCTTCGATATGCAAGAGAGAATGCCTTGTTCAAGCGAAGAAGGTTGAGGAGCTTAGTCCAATTAGTCAGTCTGACTAAAGAGCCGAGGTTGCCAGATCTGAAGCGGCCCCGGCAAATACTAAGGCCCATGCTACTACGGCTCAATACAAAGTCGATGCTGAAGCCACCCTCGAGCAGGCCAAGGGCATGGTGGATCATTCGAAGTGGCAGGCCCGAAGGACGCTCTCGAGGGGGCATTGCCTATGTTTTGACATATCTGCCGAACTCGAGATCACAAGGCTGAGGAAGCATAGGCTCAGAAGCTAGCATTTCCTGACGAGGACTCCGAGAAGGGAGGGGATCTGGTGGAGAAGACTCCGAGGGTGAAAAACCTCCTCTAATAATGAACGTGCTTCTTAGGCCTAGTAATTTTCATTTATGCTTTGAGGCCGATCGCCTTTGTAAATATATGTGGTATTCACGGTCCTAGGTCGAACATTCGAATTGTCCTGAAGGCAGTTTCCAATAAATCAGAGCCGAGTGAGATCATTTAATCGGACTCGGAATAAGGTAATCTTTGAGTTTGATGTTCGAGTAGAGATGTTATCTCGAACTCGAAATCAGGTGGCCTTAGGCTTGAAGTACAGTCCCTGGGTGAGAATTTATTCAAACTCAAGTTGTAGTAGCCTTAAGCTTAGTAGTCGAGTAAGAGTGATGGTTCGAACTCGAAGTGAGAAATAGCCCTTAAGCTTTTGTATTTGGCCATCTGGCCTTTGTAGAACAATCATTTTAATAAGTATATATATATATATATATATATATATATATATATATATATAAGGCTTTCTACCCCTTTTTGGATTTCAAGAATTTTTTTCTTTGGTTTGTCATTCATGTTCGCAAAGGTTATAATGCCTTACCATGAAATAAGGAATTGTTCGAGAGTTCAAGCAGTTTTGTACTCATTAGAGTTTTTAAGGCTCGGTATTATTCAAGCCCTTTATAATTTTGTCGAGGGTGGCCCTTTTAACCGATTTATGAAAATATTTGAAGGCCTGTTTTATTACGGAATTCGGATATCTCCGAACCGTAGCCTTCTTATTTGGGACATGCCTCTTAGGCTTATTTTCCCGTTTCACTTCAAGCTTGACCGAAGTGTCAGTCCTCGATTGGGGTGGCCGTGGCCTATAAAAAATCGAGGGTCGCCTTTAAGGTCTTATGATCTCGAATATTTTATAATCTGATCTTGTTTGTTTTTTGGACGTCAGTCTTCGAGCATGGGGTTCCGTTATGATCGGCCCTTAAGCCTGTTTATACAATACATCAAGAGTATGAAATTGTAAAGTAGAAAAAAAATTCTAAGGCATGAGATATCGGCAAGGGAAAATACTTCTATCAATAGATGATTATACATACGTACATGTTTGATGTTAGGGCTCGACTAACCTATATAGGCACGTTTCATTCGACCGTTTGGCCCTTACAAAATTTACCTATCGAGAAATCGTTGTTACGAAGTAATTTCCTTGCAACAAAGTTGACATTCGAGGGTAATGCCCCCCAATATTCTAGGTTGATTTTAAAGAAGCCTCGGATACTGTTTAATTTTTCTAAGTTAGCACGATTAATGATTGCCTCGTTAAAAACCTCGCCAGAAAAACCCATTTGGGACAAAAACCGGTCTAAGGAAAAAGAGTACAACGCGTGATTTCAGACCTAACGACTTCGAATTGAAGAATCCATCGCCGCCCTTGATCGAATCACCTGCAATTGGTTAGTTTAAAATATAAATGAAAATGGAGACGATCGTACCTTAGCAGTAGTATCGCTTTAGAAGTGACACGTTCCAATTGTTTGGTAATTGTTCGACGTTCATCGTGCTGAGCTTGTAGGATACTTTTCCGATGATGTCGAGGACCTGATATGGCCCCTCCCAATTTGGACCCAATTTTCCTTCATTCGGATTTCTAGTGTTAAGGGTGACTTTTCTTAGAACCAAGTCCCCAATTTTAAAGTGTCGAAGATTAGTTCTTCAGTTGTAGTACCTTTCGATCCGCTATTTTTGCGCGGCCAATTGAACGAGGGCAGCCTCGCATCTTTCATCCAACAATTCAAGGCTCGTGTTCATGGCCTCGTTATTCGATTATTCTGTAGCATATAAAAACCTGAGTCTAGGTTCCCCGACCTCAACCGGGATAAGAGCTTCGGCACCATACACCAAAGAGAATGATGTTGCCCCCGTACTAGATTTCGACATCGTGTGGTATGCCTAAAGAACATCGGGCAATATCTCTCTCCATTTTCCGTTAGCGTCAGTCAATCTTTTATTAATATTTTGAATGATGGTTTTGTTGGTCGATTCGGCTCCTCCATTTCCGTTAGGATGATATGGCGTTGATAGAATCCTTTTAATCTTGTGATCCTCGAGAAATTTAGTTACTTTGCTACCGATGAACTGCTTTCCGTTGTCGCACACAATCTCGGCAAGCATCCCGCATCGACATATAATGTGGTCCCAAATGAAGTCTATGACTTCTTTTTCTTTGACTTTCTCGAAAGCTTGTGCTTCAACCCACTTAGAAAAATAATCAGTCATAAATAAAATAAATTGAGCTTTACCTGGGGCCGATGGTAGAGGGCCGATGATGTCCATTCCCCATTTCATGAACGGCCATGGGGGTAAGGCCGAGTGGAGCTGCTCCCCGGGTTGGTGAATCATCGGCGCATACCTTTGACATTTATCGCACTTTAGAACCAACTCTTTCGTATCCTTTTCCATATCGGCCCAATAGTACCCTGCTATGATGACTTTGTGAACCAGTGATTCGGCACCGGAGTGGTTCCCACAAGTGCCTTCGTGAATTTCTCATAGGACATAGTCGGTGTCTCCTGGCCCCAAACATATCGCCAATGGCCGAACATCCTCCTGAATAACGTTCCATCCTCGACCAAAGTGAGCTGCCTTGGTGCGTAGAGTCCTCTACTCTTTCTATCTATCGAGAGTTTCTCGTTCTTCAGGTATTCAATTTACTTGCTCCTCCAATCCCAGGTCAAACTCGTAGAGTTTATTTCGGCGTGGCCTTTTTCGACTACGGATCTCGAGAGTTGTACGACAGTCCCCGAGTTAAGTTCGTCATCCTCGACCGATGACCCCAAGTTTGCAAGGGCATCGGCCTCGCTGTTTTATTCCCGAGGTATGTGTTGTAAGGTCCATTGTTTAAATCGATGTAAAGTTACCTGTAGTTTGTCCAAGTATCTCTGCATTCGATCTTCTCGGACTTCGAAAGTTTTGTTGACTTGGCTTACCACAAGTAGGGAATCACATTTGGCCTCGATGACCTCTGCTCCCAAACTTTTAGCCAGCTCGAGACCTGCAATCATGGCCTCATACTCGGCCTCATTGTTAGTTAACTTCGAAGTTTTGATAGACTGTCTAATTATGTTACCCGTGGGTGGCTTCAAAATGATGCCCAGCCCGGACCCTTTCATGTTTGAAGCACCGTCCGTGAAAAGGGTCCACACCCCCGATGATTTACCCAATTTTAATAACAGTTCCTTTTCAACCTCGGGTACGAGGGCTGGCGTAAAGTCCGCTACGAAGTCCACCAAGATTTGGGACTTGATAGATGTTCGTGGTTGATACTCAATATCGTACCCGCTGAGTTCCACGGCCCATTTGGCCAATCACCCCGAAATTTCAGGTTTATGCAAAATATTACGAAGGGTATAGGTAGTTACAACACATATTGGGTGACATTGGAAATACAATTTTAATTTCCTAGAGGCGCTTATTAAAGCAAATGCTAATTTTTCTAAGTGAGGATACCTAGTTTCGGCCTTACCTAAGTTCCAACTAACATAGTAAACAGGAATTGCGTACCATGTTCTTCTTGGACTAGGACTCCACTTATCGCTATCTCCGAGACTGCCAAGTACAAGTAAAGCTGTTCGTCCATTTTCGGGGTATGAAGTAGCGGTGGGCTCGATAAGTACCTTTTTAGTTCCTCCAAGGCCTACTGACATTCCGGGGTCCATGCAAAAATTGTTCTTATTCCTAAGAAGTGAGAAGAATCTGTGACTCATGTCTGAGGACCTTGAAATAAATCTCCCCAGGGCAGCTATGCGCCCGGTTAGCCTCTGCACGGACTTTACGTTATCTATGACTTTGATATCGTGATAGATTTGATTTATCGGGGTTGATCTCGATTCCCCGATTGGACACCAAGAAGCCGAGAAACTTGCCTAAGCCAACCCCGAATGCACACTTTTCTAGGTTGAGTTTCATATTGTACTACCTTAGTATATCGAAAGTCTCCTACAAATGTTTCAAATGGTCCTCTGCTCGCAGGGACTTAACTAGCATGTCATCAATATAAACTTCCATAGATTTTCCTATTTGTTGTTCGAACATTCGAATTACTAGGTGTTGATAGGTTGCACTAGCATCTTTTAGTCCGAATGGCATTACATTATAATAGTAGGTGCCATACTTGGTGATAAACGAGGTATTTTCCTGGCTCTGGGTTCATCTATATTTGGTTGTACCCGGAGTAGGCATCGAGAAAACTGAGAGTCTCATGGACGGCAGTGGCATCGATCATACGATCGATGTTAGGCAAAGGGAAAGAATCTTTAGGGCATGCTTTATTCAGGTCTTTATAATCTACGCACATTTTAAGTTTGTTTCCCTTCTTAGGAACTACCATTACATTTGCTAACCATTCGAGATACTTTACTTCACGAATGGAGCCTATTTTGATAAGTATGGTTACCTCATCTTTAATGAAGGCGTGTTTTACCTCGGACTGAGGCCTTCGTTTTTGTTTCACTGGGCGAAACTTCGGGTCCAAGCTTAGTTTATGAGTAGTGATCTCCGGTGGGATCCCTGTCATATCGAGATGGGTAGTGATCTCCGGTGGGATCCCTGTCATATCGAGATGGGACCAAGCAAAACAATCCATATTAGCTTTAAGAAATTGAATAAGTTCTTTCAGGAGCTCGGGAGTTAACCCCGTGCCCAGTTATACCTTTCGATCGGACAGATGCTCGATTAGTATGATCTGTTCCAGCTCTTCGACCATTGATTTTGTTGCGTTAGAATCATCGGGGATTATGAAGGTTCTGGGTATCATATAGTCATCATCCTCGAAAGTTCCCTGCTCATTCGATTGGGCCGAGGCTGGTGACTATGGTTGCTATTTGACTTCCTGCTTTCCCTTTGAATTCGATCCCTTTGCTGACGAGAGTGCCAATACCGGTATTACCTCATCCATTGCAAACATCTCTTTGGTGGCGGGTTGCTACCCGTACACTATTTTGACTCCCTCCGATGTCGGGAACTTCAGAACCTGGTGAAGTGTCGAGGGTACAGCCCTCATGTTATGGATCCAAGGCCTTCCGAGCAGGGAGTTGTACCTCATATCACCCTTGATTACATGGAACTTTGTTTCCTGGATGGTCCTGGCCACGTTCACTGGCAAAATAATCTCACCTTTGGTGGTTTCGCTCGCCATGTTGAAGTCGTTAAGTATTCGGGCTGCGGGCAAAATTTGATCTTGTAAGCCGAGTCGTTTTAAGACCATCGATCGAATAATATTGGCCAAGCTACCTGGATCAATCAAAACACGTTTAACTTGAATTTTATTCGTAGGGACAGATATTACCAGCGCGTCGTTATGAGGTTGCTCGATCCCTTCTGCATCCTCGTCGTTGAAAGACAAAGTCTTTTCCAGTAAGTAGCCCCGTGTTCGTTTTTCCCTTATGATTGTCGCTTTGGTGCGTTTAAATACCGGTCCTTGAGGAATATCGACCCCTCCAACGATCATGTGAATCATGTGCTGCGGTTCTTCTTGATTGTTATGTCTATTTGAATCTTTGTTTTTGAAGTGGTTCTTTGCCCGATCACTTAAGAATTCCCGAAGGTGCCCTTTGTTGAACAATCGGGCTACTTCCTCCCTTAGTTGTCTGCAATCTTCTGTTTTATGGCCACGGGTGCCATGATACTTGCAAATTTTGTTTGGGTTTCTTTGGGTCGGATCAGTCTGCAGAGGTCGAGGACACCTGGTATCTTTGATACACCCAATGGCCGGTACTATGGCAAAAGAATCTACGCTGAAGTTATATTCTGACAATCGAGGTGCTTTTTTTGACCCTGCATCCCAATCTAAACCACTCTTGCTCATGAGCCCTCGGAAGCTCTGTCCCCGATATGAACCAAGATACGAACTCCCTAAGCATCTCGTTATCTCTCTGCCTTACCTTGAATAGGTCCGATTTTCTTGTTGAAATGGCTCTGGCGTGTGCCTTTACAAAAAATCTACAACCATAGCAAATGAATCAATAAGAGATAGGTGATAAATTATGATACCATATCATAACACCCTTTGATAGAGTTTCTCCGAATTTCTTCAGCATTACGGATTCGATCTCATCATCTTGCAAGTCATTTCCCTTGATAGCGCACGTATATGAGGTGATGTTGTTGGCTCAATTAAAGGTTAGTTTTGAAGACTAACAAAGGAACTCAGGATGAACCAGGTCCATCACTCAGGTGCACAAAAACGGGCAGATTCGAGCATGTGGGTTGCACGTGAAGGAGATAAGCTTAACTTGGTGTATGTAATATCTCCTGATCGAAAAGGTTGCATAATTGATAAGGAGAAGGAGTCCTTAATCAAAGAGAACATAATTCAAGATAGGGAAGGAGTTAGAAGTTGAAATCAACTAGAACTCTTCCACCAAGGAAGAGTTGCATCAGAACTCTAGTTATTTCTTCATCTACTAACTCTATAAATTGCAGGATGTTCTCACATTATAGGCGTTGCACAAAAACGCAGAAGTTGAACATGAATTGGGAGCAAAATAGCAAGGCTTTTTGCAAGCAGTTCGTGTGTGATTCAAGTGTGCAAACCTGAAGCTACATGAACCAGATTGAAGAACCAGCTCCATAAAGAGTTTTATGTGTCTTTCTTTATTTCTAGTTCAATTGTAGTAGGTGTTTCATATTGTACCTTTTAGCTTTATCTAGAAGCAATTGTAATAGGTATTTTGATATTCAAGTTAGAGTTAACTTGAAGTTGTCGCAGCAGTTAGAGGCTGATTGCCACATCGGGATTAGAGTTAATCCTTAGGTTTACAAGAGTTTTGTAAATGTTGTTTTGGCTCAGTGATTTTAGTGGAAGTTTGGGAAAATCCCACTGAGTAGTAGGTCGTGGTTTTTTCACCTTTTGAGCCAGGTGTTTTCCACGTAAAAATCTCTGTGTTCTTTATTTTCTGTATTTATTATTTCGCAAACAGCAGTAGTTGGAACACCTAGAAGAACCAGGTCCTTCTATAGTTCAGTTAAGCGAAAATTGGGTACCACACAAATCACCCCCCCCCCCTTTCTTGTGTGGTATTGACATTTAAAGCATCAATTGGTATCAGAGTAGGTTATCCTTGAAGAGGCTAACACCTTAGGAACAGATCAAGATGAGTGCACCGCCTGGAAATTGGGAAGGGCAATCCACTGATAAGCCTCCACTCTTTAATGGCCAGTACTACTCTTGGTGGAAAAACAGGATGAAAGATCACATCATCGGAGAAGACTATGAGCTCTGGGACATTGTCACTGATGGTCCCCTGGCTACCATGAAGAAGAATGTTGGAGGAGTATACATGCCAAAAACAAGAGCTGACTGCAATGCTATGGACTTGAGGAAATAGGAAAAGAATGCTAAGGCCAAGAAATGGCTTGTGTGTGGACTAGGTCCAGACGAGTACAGTAGAATTCAAAGTTGTACCACTGCTAAGGAAATCTGGGACACTTTGCAAGTGGCACATGAAGGAACACCTCAAGTGAAGAGGTCCAGAGGAACACTATTGTATTCTCAATATGAGAATTTCACCATGAAGGAAGGGGAAACCATCCAAGAGATGTATACAAGGTTCACCACACTAACAAATGAACTTAAGTCTCTTGGAAGGGTTATTCCTGAAGAAGACAAAGTTGAGAAGATTTTGACAAGGGTTCTGCCAATCTCTTGGGAAAGCAAAATCACAGCTATTCAGGAATCAAACAACATTGCCACTCTTAAGTTGGATGAGCTAATTGGAAATCTCACTGCCTATGAACTTAGAAGGCAAACCATGAAGATGGATGCACCCAAGAAGGAAAGGAGCCTGGCATTCAGAATCACTGAAGGTGCTGATCTAGAGGAGGATGAAATGACCATGATCACAAAGGACTTCAAGAAGTACCTAATGAGAGGAAAGGGTCCTTCAAGAAGTGGAAGCTACAGCAAACCAAAGGTTCCTGAAAAATAAACCAATGAGGGGTGTTACAAGTGTGGGAAGACTGGTCACCACATCAAAAACTGCCCTTAATGGGAAATTGAATGGAAGAAGGAAAGAGCTGAATGAAGGAACAGGTTCAACCCAAGAAGAACAAAGGATCAACAAAGGCTATGGTTGCTGCCTGGGGAGAAAGCTCAGATGAGGACTTAGAAGGTGAAGATGGAGATGAACAAGCACTTATGGCAATTGGAGAATCCGATGAGGAATCTGAGGTAAGTATAATTCATCTCAAAGACAAGATTAAATTTTTGTCTAAAGAAAGTCTANCGTAACCCCCCTCCCCTCCCCCCCCCCCCCCCCCCCCAAAAATCCAATTATGTGCCATGTCGCACCAATCTTCGTATAATTGATATTTAAAATAGATTTATAAGCTTTAAAGTAATGTATTTTTTAATTAAGATAAAAAAAAACATGTCTTACATGTGAACATGGACTTAACGTGTTTTATCGATGATACGCAACAGATAAGCACGCTGAATATTTAATTCATAATATTCTAAAAATAAAAAATAAAATTACGAAATAGATTACACGATAAAACTATACATAATAAAATCTGTATAGATTAAAAACAAGAAATTTAAAATTATTTAGCTAAGCAAGCATAATAGACTACATTCTCTCTCCTCGAGTGAGTTTTTCTTAATTGATTTGTGATAATTTTACTAAAATAATTAATTATTTGATTGGAGTGATACCTTTCATGCAATATTTTATTTTAATGGATAAATATTGAGACTCATTGGACTCGCCTCAAGACGACAAAAAGTCCTTAAAATGCTCTGAAGTCTGAACCAACAAAGGGGGAAGAATATGATTTTCTGAGATATTGAAAGATAGATGTAATTTAGTACTCCTTTCTTTCCAATTTATCTGACAGTATTTGACTAAATATTAAATTTAAGAAATAGTTTTTTTTAATAACTTATGATCTAAAGATTACAAATATTTAGGTGACTATAAATTATCACATTAAGAATAGTAATTATTTTTAAAATATATATGATTTTTATTTTGGTACCGACTAAAACAATTATAACTCATAAATTAAAAACATCATAAATATTATAAAATAAAGACCGTAAAGTAAGTTGCTTGTAAGCTGCTACTGTACCAGGTATAGATAATCTTCTACCGGAGGTAATATTGATCCATAACGGAGTACCGAAATGATAAGCTTCTTCGGGAGGCTTATTTCCAATAGAGTACCAAATAGATAAACATATTTACGGCGAAGTTCCATATGGATAAGCTTCTTCTGGAAGCTTATTTACAACGGAGTACTAAATGAACATCCATAATATATATTTATAACA
>NC_031990.1:19440193-19479307 GCF_001879085.1 Nicotiana attenuata
GGAAAGCAAAATCACAGCTATTCAGGAATCAAAGAACATTGCCACTCTTAAGTTGGATGAGCTAATTGGAAATCTCACTGCCTATGAACTTAGAAGGCAAACCATGAAGATGGATGCACCCAAGAAGGAAAGGAGCCTGACATTCAAAATCACTGAAGGTGCTGATCTAGAGGAGGATGAAATGACCATGATCACAAAGGACTTCAAGAATTACCTAATGAGAGGAAAGGGTCCTTCAAGAAGTGGAAGCTACAACAAACCAAGGGTTCCTGAAAAACAAACCCACGAGGGTTGCTACAAATGTGGAAAGACTGATCACATGATCAAGAACTGTCCCCAGTGGGAAATTGAATGGAAGAAGGAAAGGGCTAAACGAAGGAACAGGAAGAAGGAACATGTTCAACCCAAGAAGAACAAAGGATCAACAAAGGTTATGGTTGCTGCCTGGGGAGAAAGCTCAGATGAGGACTCAGAGGATGAAGATGGAGATGAACAAGCACTTATAGCAATTGGAGAATCCGATGAGGAATCTGAGGTAAGTATAATTCATTTCAAAGATAAGATTAAATTTTTGTCTAAAGAAAGGCTATCTGAGTTACTCCTGGATTTCATTGATGAGTCTGAGGATCTAAACAATGAAAACAAACAGCTGTCTAAGGAGTGTGTGATTTTGAAAGCTAAGTGCAAAAATCTGGAACTTAGGGCTAGTGAAAGTGAAAGTAAAAATGCTGAGTTAAAGAACCGGGTTCATGAACTTGACACCACTGTCCTAGAGCTTAGATTTGAAAATCTAAAATTGAAATTAGGAACTGGTAAAAAAAAAGCTGATCACACACAACTCACTTTAGAAGAAAATGTAGGAAAAATGAAAGATGAGTTGTACAAAAGAGATGAGCAGATAAGAGTCCTTAAGGAGGATCAAAAAAAGGTTAAGCACGAGCTAGACAGAACCTATAAATGGAGTAGGTCCTCTGATTCACTCTCATGGCTACATGAACACCATAGCAGCAATAAGAGAGGACTTGGCTATGGGACCCCTGCACCTAAGTGGGATCCCAAAAGCAAGTACCTCACACTTCCTGAGAACATAATTTGCACACACTGTGGTAAAACTGGTCACTATAAAAGTGAATGTATTGCAAAAGAAAAGGCTAGTCAAAATGATAAAGAATTTGTTCAAAGGAAAAATAGGCTGCCAGGTTGGGCTAAAAAGAATCTGATTCACCCTTTTGCCTATAGAAAGGGACCCAAACTAGTTTGGGTTCCTAAGACTAACCCCTGATTTCCTTTCACGGGTCCAAGTGAAGGGGAGCAGCCAAATATGGTACATGGATAGTGGTTGTTCAAAGCATATGACAGGAAGCAAGAACCAATTCCTTTCACTTGAGGACCTCAAAGGAGGTAATATCTCCTTTGGAAATGGGAAGAAAGGTGAGATCATTGGGGTTGGAAAGGTAGGTAAGACTGATTCTCACTCTATTGAGAATGTCTACTTGATAGATGGCCTAAAGTACAGTCTAATCAGTGTATAACAATTATGTGATAGAGGTAACTTGGTAGCATTCACCTCTACCAAATGTTTTATGATTAATCTTACCACTAACAAGATTGTTTTGCAGGGAAAAAGAGTAAACAATACATACATTGTAGATTTGTCCACACTTTCAGAAAATGAACTCACTTGTTTAAGTGTGTTGGACAATGATCCACTCCTTTGGCATAAGAGACTTGGACATGCAAGTCTGAGTTAACTCAACAAATTAGTCTCCAAGGATCTGGTGATAGGGCTGCCTAACATCAAGTTCAAGGAAGACAAAGTTTGTGAGGCTTGTGCAAGGGGGAAGCAGGTAAGATCCTCTTTTAAATGCAAGAAAGTGGTAAGCACCACCAGAATGATGGAACTGGTCCATATGGATCTCTGTGGTCCAATGAGAACATTAAGCAGATGTGGTAAAAGATATATGATGGTGCTTGTTGATGATTACTCTAGGTTTACTTGGACATTGGTTTTAACATCTAAAGATGGATCATTTGACATGTTTACTTCTTTTGTTAGAAAAACCCATAAACAACTTGGTAATCATCCTGCATCAAGTAGGTCTGATCATGGAACTGAATTTGAAAATGCTAAGTTAGCTGAATTTTTGCATGTCACATCATAAATAGTTGCATGACTAGATCTCTTGTTAAGAAGATTTCCTATGAGTCACTTAAAGGGATAAAGCTAAATATATCCTATCTTAGGGCATTTAGATGCAAGTTCTTTGTGCACAATAATGGCAAAGACTCCCTAGGTAAGTATGATCCCAAAAGTGATGAGGGAGTATTCTTGGGATATTCTTCACATAGTAAAGCTTATAAGATATACAGTACAAGAACTATGTGTGTAAAAAAAAGTGTATATATTATTTGTTTTAAAACTAACATTCTTTCTGAGAGGTAGGAACAAGATAATGAAGAGATTGGGCTGATAAGAAATTCAAGTGGTGAAACCACAGTCCAGCCTAAAGATGCATCACAGGAAAGAATATGTGATGAACAGGTCCTTCCACCCAGGGCAACATGACAGGGGGAACTGACTAGAGAGGAACTGATCCTCAAACCTCGAGGGAACCTGTCCATGAACCTATTCCTCAGTAACAAAACCAGGAAGGAACATCCAAAGAAATTGACACTCCTATTGCAACATCCACGAAATTGGATATAGATGAACCTGGTTCATCTGCTGATCAGAAGTTGTATAGGGGAATGATTGGTTCTCTTTTGTATCTTACTGCTAACAGACCTGACATTGTTTTCAGTATAGGTCTTTGTGCTTGATTTCAGGCAAATCCAAAGAAGTCCCACTTGACTGCTGTCAAGAGAATATTGAGATACTTGAAAGGCACCACTGACTTTTGCCTTTGGTATCCAAAAGCTAGTAATTTAAACCTAGTGGGATATGCTGACGCTGATTATGCAAGTTTCCTTGTGGATAGGAAGAGCAGCTCAGGCATGACACACTTCCTTAGTTCATGTCTTGTGTCATGGGCTACCAAAAAACAAAATTCAGTGGCCTTATATACTGCTGAAGCGGAGTATATTGTTGCTGCTTCATGTTGTGCTCAAGTGATGTGGATCAAACAACAATTATTGAACTTTGAAATTGATGTTGGTTGCATCCCTATTTTTTGTGATAACACTAGTGCTGTTAGTATGATAAAGAAACCGGTTCATCATAAGAGAACTAAGCACATAGATGTTAGGCACCATTTTTGAGGGACAACTATGAGAAAGGCTTGATCACTATGGAGTTTTGTGCTACTAACAAGCAAATTGCTGACATCTTTACAAAAGCCTTAAGTAGAGATCACTTTGAAAGGAACAGGTTGGAATTAGGGATGATTAAGATCACCTAAAAGGACCAGTTCAAGGTTAAACGAAAAAAAAATTGAAAAACGTTTGGTTAGAAAGTCTGTAAATTGTGTATAATTAGATTAAATCTTGCTCAGTCTCATACTTTCCATAGTATACTCTTGTGCCATGTACTAAAATGACTCATCAATCTCTAATGATATTTTCTCTATTTTTGGCAAATTTAGACTTACACAAGAGAATTTTCAGTGAAGAACCTGGTTCACCAAGATAACACGGTATGTTTTCTACACTCTGCATAATTTGAAATAACTATATTTGGATCATGAGCAGAGTCCTACCAAATACCAAACTCCTTTTGGATTATCCGTTACAAGTGAACCAGTCCCATTCAAAAGAGTCCCAACCGAATGGAAGTATCTAGATTCTAGGGATACACTCCAACGTCTCTTTAAAACTGAATTTCAGTTTAATTAAACTTAGAAGAGTCTGAAAAGCTGTAGTTACCCCATCAATTATTCCCCTGTATATTGATCAGCTTTAGTGTATTCCTTACTTCATCTCTCTCAAGCCGTCAAAAACTCTCATTCTTCTTTCATCATTCAAACACAATCTAATTCGCTTCTCTTCATACCCTAGCCCAGATATGTCAAAGACCTCTGAAAATCCTTCATCACCACCACAGGAAACCACTTGCACACCTTCTACCACTCTTTCAACCACACCAATCTCTAAGAAACGTAGAGTAAAGATGATGACTCGTAAGATTGTCGCTGAAGGAGAGCAGATCAAGAAAATAAACAAGCAATTGAAAGCAGGTAGGGAAGAAGAATCCTAGAAATCTGAAGATTCATTTAAGTCTGCTACTAAGGGGAACAAAGTAGGTCTTCCGAAACTGAATAGCTATCTTGTGATTCTAAAGTTACTCCTGAGACAATTTCTGAAGTTGCTGCAAATTTGGAGAATAGATTTTTGCTGGTAGGATCTATAGCAGGTGTTGAGACTAAAGAATCTGGATAAGTTGGTAGTAAAAATAAAAAGGGAAACGAAAAAGAGAGCAAGGGTGCTAGGAGTACTGTGAGGGGAAAGGGTACAAGAGTGGTTGATTCTTCACCCACTCCTGTTGGTCTAACAAAAGAAACTGGTGCAATAGTTGTTTGGGGAGAGGAATTTACTGAAATAGAAGAGAGTGTGAGCAAAACAGGGGGAAGTGGGTCTGGCGAAGCTGCTGAGGGGTTGGTTCAACTTGGAAAAAATATAAATGAACCTGTTCCATCTGAATAGGAAACCCTCGCGGACCTACTGATACGGTTCTCAATGGCACCAAAACTCATGTCATTCCCTATGGTTTCATTCTCACAACTGTGCTTGCACATTTCAAGGTACCTATGAAGAAGTGGGAGGTTATCATTTTGGGGTTAATACTCTGGTTGCTTGCGATTATGAAGTCAATGTCATTCCCAATGAACCTGGTTCATCTAAAAGGACACCTATCAATAGCAATGTCAGAGCTCTATTACAGGAGAGTGAGGCAAAGGATACTGAGATAGCAAGGCTGAATGTTACAACCCATATTCACATACGTTAGTTCATTCCATAAGGTCGTCGATGTAAATCCATGAAGAGATTATCTTTGAGATGATAAGAGATTAATCCTATTGGTCTTAAATGATACAAAGGTGTATAAGGGTGGTTAACAAGTATTAGAAGTTAAACGAATCAAGGATGTTGTCAGCCGTATTTTTGGGTGAACCTAGGGGTGCTTAATACTCTCAAGAGGTCGTATTTTAAGGTATATGAATCATAAAATATTCGTATCATAGTCTTGAAGTCAAACGAGTTATGAAACAAAAGTCGACAAGAGTTGTTGCAACTTAAGTTCATAGTTTTACTTAAACTTTAGGTCAAATGTTATTAAGCTTTTCTCCCAATATACTTGGAATTACGGGGTGATCTACCCACCAAATTGAAGATCTATGAGTCTAGTTTCCAACGCATTAAACCTTTTATCAATACGACATTGGAGTAGAGAGATATTTGCGTTTTCGCGAGACTGCGCCAAGCACCTCTCTATGGGACCCACTTAGGCGGTTTAAGACATTTGGATCTATATAGGACACCTCCAACCCGTTTTAAGTCATTTATTTTCACTATTTTCAGACCTTAGAACCCTAGGAACACCCTCTCAAGGTTCTCTCAAGATTCAAGACCCAAACAAAGGGCAAACAACACAAATCAAGTGTCGGGAATCCCGTGGCGCTANCTTGATGATAAGTGATTAAAAAGGAAAAATATTTCTAACATTGTGTTGATGTTGAGCTGAGTTGAAACAGGGCCTAAGCTTATGAAAAGCACAGAGTTTGTCATCATCAAAAAGGGGGAATTTGTTGGCCCAATTAAAGGTTAGTTTTGAAGACTGACAAAAAAACTCAGGATGAACCAGGTCCATCACTCAGGTGCACAAAAACGGGCAGATTCGAGCATGTGGGTTGCACGTGAAGGAGATAAGCTTAACTTGGTGTATTTAATATCTCCTGATCGAAAAGGTTGCATAATTGATAAGGAGAAGGAGTCCTTAATCAAAGAGAACACAATTCAAGATAGGGAAGGAGTTAGAAGTTGAAATCAACTTGAACTCTTCCACCAAGGAAGAGTTGCATCAGAACTCTAGTTATTTCTTCATCTACTAACTCTATAAATTGCAGGATGTTCTCACATTACAGGCGTTGCACAAAAACGCAGAAGTTAAACGTGAATTGGGAGCAAAATAGCAAGGCTTTTTGCAAGCAGTTCGTGTGTGATTCAAGTGTGCAAACCTGAAGCTATATGAACCAGATTGAAGAACCAGCTCCATAAAGAGTTTTATGTGTCTTTCTTTATTTCTAGTTCAATTATAGTAGGTGTTACATATTGTACCTTTCAGCTTTATCTAGAAGCAATTGTAATAGGTATTTTGAGTATTCAAGTTAGAGTTAACTTGAAGTTGTCGCAGCAGTTAGAGGCTGGTTGCCACAACGGGATTAGAGTTAATCCTTAGGTTTACAAGAGTTTTGTAAATGTTGTTTTGGCTCAGTGATTTTAGTGGAAGTTTGGGAAAATCCTACTGAGTAGTAGGTCGTGGTTTTTTCACCTTTTGAGCCAGGTGTTTTCCACGTAAAAATCTTTGTGTTCTTTATTTTCTGTATTTATTATTCCGCAAACAGCAGTAGTTGGAACACCTAGAAGAACCAGGTCCTTCTATAGTTCAGTTAAGCGAAAATTGGGTACCACACAAATCACCCTCCCCCCCCCCCTCCTTTCTTGTGTGGTATTGACATTTAAAACATCAAACGTGTTCGTTTGGATCTGTTGTCTCGTTATACTTCGGGATCTCGGGCAAACAGAACTTCTTTGGGATTGGATTCGAAGCTGCACTCGAGGGGAAAGGTTTTTGGACCAATTTTTGGAATCTAGTCCTTTCAACACCGGTGGTGCCCCAGGAATCTGGTCGACCTTGGAGTTATACGTTTCCACCTTCTTATCATTTTCCTTAACCTTCTTTTCCCCTGTGTCGATTCGCTTCGTCAGTTCCTCGAGCGTTTTCACGATAGCAGGATTAGTCTCCGATTCTCCTTCATTCAATCTCTTTGGCACCGATTCGGCTCTATGAACAACTTCTTGTGATGGCTCGAGCTCGATCCTGCTTGGTGCACGATTCTGATTTTGGAGTTGTGCTATTGCAGCTTGTTGAGTTTGCAACATCTCGAATATCATTCGAAGGTAATTCCACCTTCTTCACCGCTCTGTGCATTCTGGTCGGCTGTTCGAGCGTCTCTGCGGATGCGTTTTTCAGGGTCGGCGCCCAAATTCCCATTAACGGCGATATGGGAGCTGACGCCGATTGGGTCTACGGCCGGAGCTCCGTCGGTGTTAACTGAGGTACTCCATTTTCTAGGGCGGCTATGTTTTTGTTCTCGCCATGAAGACCAAGGTCATTGTCTGTGTGTCTGGGTGCTACTTGGGAGTTTGACATGTTGATCCTGAAATCAAAGACACTTCAAAGAGCAATCGTAAAATAATGTGTGTAACGAAAATTGTACCAGGCAACCACTATTATCCTTAGCTCCACGGTGGGCGCCAAACTATCTAACCCAACAATCGGATAACAATTGAACTTATAAGTGATTTTAAGGATATGTGATTTCACTTGGGCACAAACTGATAAATATAAGAATTAATGCTAGGAATTAACAGTAAAACAAAGCAAACCAATGTGATGAACAATTATGGCCCTTGAGCTAATTGCCCTCGAACCAACTGAACAAGCTATTAAAAGTATGAACTGGACAACAGAGCTTGCAAGAGATAAAAGTGTGATATATTGCGTTGATATGCGTGAATGTAAGATGATTACAAATGGTTAAGACCCTCTTTATATAGTAGAAGAATCCTATTTACGATATAATTCTAATTACAGAAGAAAATCCCATGATTAACTAATCAACCGCCCTTGATTTGATATGTTCCGAGATTTCCGCCATGATCTTCGACCAGTCACGAATATCTCGCCTTTCCGTTATTATGCTATCTTCGGTCTTGCTCGATGTCTATCCCGTTCGACCTCGATCATTACTGATCTCGATCTTGAGAAGTGCCTCGGATCCCGAACTTGGTACTTTATCCTCATGTCTCGGTCTGATATGCTATGGGCTGATCCTCGATCCATCCCCTGATTTCAGTTAATCAGCCCGATTTTAACAGTATTCACTTTGCATATAGGATTGTGAACGACTTGTAGCTGTTCATGTTTATTGTTCAGTTCATCTCTAAATTTGGATCCTAATCATGGTTATTTGTGCCTATTTATTGCGGCTTTGCTAATTTTAACTGATAGGAGATATTTTCATTTGCTAAAAAGACTCCACGTAGTGGTAGCTGCTTCCACCCAATATGTATCAGTGTCACAAACGAATTATGGAAATAATTTATCCAACATTCGATATCTACATCAAATTATAAATAAATACGTTTTGGATATACATAAATTTTACTAATTAAATAATATATGATTTGACGTAAACTCTGAAGATAAATAGATATCTCCCTTGAACTTCCCCAACATGTCACCCACCCACAAAAGGACGAATATTAGGAAAAAAGAAAAATGATGGCTTATTCTTTCAACAAGTGTATTTTATTGGAGAAACTCCACCCTCCTCAAAGAGAATGGCCAAGAAGAAAAAGGTCAAATGAAATGGACGAAAAATGGGGGTTGGATGGGCAGGAGCTGTTTCTTTTGGTTTCTATATAGAAATTTTTACCTCCTATAGCAAAGGTTGATATCTTATTTATTTTAAATAAATACCTTTTTAAAAAATTATATTCTATAGATACTTTTTGATTTTTATAGCCAAATATCTATTTATGGTTACCTCCTACTCTTAAGCCATAAAATAATCTTTGTATTATTTTTCTCTCTCATTCTTTCAGTTCTTTCACAATCCAATTTGACTGATCTAACTGTTGAGCACGAAGAAGAACACGGCCTTGAAAACAGGCAATTCTCAGTTGCATCAGTTCCTCATGAACGCGTCAGTTCAGTGGACGATACCATACAATTCAAGCGATTGAATATCCAGAAAACAATAAGTGGTAATCACGAACCCTTTGCTTGACGTGAGATCACAAACCCAATAAGTGGTATCCAGAATACAATTCAAGCCATTGAACCCTTTGCTTGACTGATGATAGGCTATAATTTCATATTTTAGTCGCGTATTACACTCGAATTTACTGCAATTTAATTGAGTTTGCGCTTTAATCGCTAGTGTTTTGCACTAATTGTGTGTTTTATGCCTTGTAGGTGTGATTCCGAGCTATATAGATGTTATGGAATGAATTTAAGTGATTTGAAGCTTTGAAGTATGATTAAAAGCTCAAGGAATTAAGCCGGGATCGTGTTCGGGGGTCAAATTTGATAATTAAGTACGAACGAAGACTTGAGGAGGCATATTGCGCACTGTCTAGTAAAATAGACATAACGTTTTGCTCAGAACTCCATTTGGGCTCCACAATATATGGTTGGAAAGCTAACTCAAAGGGCTACAACTTTCATGTTTTACATTTTTCCAAATTCCAAACTGAACAGGGTGAAAAACGGAGGTTTTACCGCGACCGCGGCAGAATCGCGGTAGAAGATGGTCGCGGACAACTGAAGAATCAGAGGGCATGTTTGGCCGCGGTTCCACCGCGACCGCTGCAAAACCGCGGCAGGAAGCAAAAATTTCAGGGACTAAAGTGCAAAACATGGGATTTTAAGTCCTAAACCATATATTAAACAAAGGAGGCCGGCCAAGAACAGGAGGGGGACATATTTTGGACACAAATTAGACCTAAGGAGGCGAATAGAGACACTACTTTAGGGTTAGACAACACCCTTGGAGGCAAGAACACATTGGAGCAAGGCGGAGAATTCTTCTACAAGTTTTTCCTTCCTCTTCCTATTTTTTTCATTGTTGGTTATGTCTTTTAGTGTTGTAGTTTTACATACTATTATGAATAGCTAATTTGTTATCTAGAGTTTTGATAGAACCTTTTGTAGGATAAATTCTTGTTATGTTTTTATATAATTGAGCCATACTTTTTCTCTATTTGTTCAACTACGTTTATATTGTGGTTGATTGAAGAGCTCTCAATTAGCTGTGCCTATTTAGTATGCATAACTCGGGAGAGAGTGCATATTTAGGTAATTGTTGAACAACACCACTCCCAGAGTATATGAGGGATCAATAACCGAGGGTTTAAAGGCGGGATTAGGGATAACGAAGCCTTGGGTGCGATCTGAAGTGAGCTGTATTAAAAGCCAGCTAGCGTAGCTCGGGAGAGTGCGTCTAGTAAATTGTCGTAATTACTCGGGAGAGATTTACGGCAATAAGAGTGCTCATGATCGGTAGAGAATACTTAGGCGAAATTATAGAAGACATAGCGGGAAGGATTCCGACAATAGGGGAAATCATAACTCTAGACCTCCTTAATCTTTTCTCGAACCCTCAGTATCGTTAGTTGTTAATTTACTATTTTAATTTGTTAGTTAATTAGTTAAACAGAAGAATCTTAATATCTATAAGTTAGAAATTTTTTAAGCTTGTCTTCTTGGTGATAGTGAACAGTTGTAGCTAAACTTTAGTTCTCTGTGGGATTCGACTCCGGACTTATAAACCGGATTATATTTGCAACGACCGCATTGTCCTTTTTATAAGGCATAGTTGGCGTGATCATTGACGTGAGATCAAGAAAACAATAAGCACGAAATTCTCAATGGTAATCGATGACATAGGTCTCAATCGAAGTGGAAGACGATATAGTAGACCGGATACTAGGTGGATTATTTCGTTGCTCGACTACGGATTCGCCGGAAATTAGGGTTTGTTCTTGAACAAAGACGACGGAGTTTGGGGCTGAGCAACTTGATTTTCTGTTAATATATTTTCAATGCATCACGTTGTATTTTTATGTATTCATTGTCTTTTTTTTCATTGTAATTCAATGTATCTCATTGTATTCATTATTTTTTTTTCCATTGTATTTCAATGTATCCCGCTGTATTATATGTATTTCATTATATTCACTATCTTGCTATATGCCATGAATGTATTCATATGTTTTTTTAATTAATATAATTTATGTATTCAGATGTATTATATAATTTTTCTGAAGATTACTATGTTTTTGGGGTATTTTTCGGTTGAGAATCTTTTTTATAACTGAAAATACAAAATTTGTGTGTTATAATTGAGTTTGTTGAGTTATATTAGGAGTCTATTATGTTAATTGATTCACTTTCCGTCTTAAAAACAGTGTAATCCCATGTTTCACTCCATGAATACAGTCGAATACACTCGAATACAACAACTGATTAGCTGGATTTCCCTGATTCATGCCTATTTTTGCTACTGTATTCATGAATACAATAACTTAAATACATCAAATACATCTTATAACCACATAAAAGGTATCTATAATCCGTAATATAGCAAATGGTATCTATAGATGGCTAATTACTACTAAAAGATAGTGCTTTATGAAAATTTCCCTATATTAGATAAAAAGTTTGTTCTTTGTATGTAGAATCCAGGACCTCCAGCCCAATTGGAAAAAGGAAGTCTCACGGGAAGCCTCTTTCTATCCTCTGAATCATGTTGAACCTATAAAAGCAGTCAAAAATCGTCTATATTTGTCATGATCTTGTGCTACTCTTTTGTAAAGAAATGAAATTTATCTATCACCTCATTTGTTTGAGCCTGTTAATTAAGCCGTCAATATCTTGATTGTTCTTGTGGACTAATGGATGTCTACCTTAGATAGTGTCAAAATACATACTTTTGCCAAACTTACCACGTAATTGTAGACACTAGACAACATTTGGAAAATGTTAATACCTCTAGTTTTATTGTTAAGGGTCAAAATCATAGTAGAACTTATTGAGTCCCAGTCCGAATAACATTAATAGCCCACATCCGTTGACTGCTTCAAGTATGTTTTAGAACTCCGAATTAGTCTCGCAGGAATTAACATTTCTTATAGGTCACCGTCTAAGGTTATACGTGTTGATTTTTGGAAGGTTCTGTTTTATCAGAATATAATACCCCTATATGAATGAATTATTTGCAAATAGAACTTGCTGAAACGTTTTAAAACTCAATATAAATTCAACAAAAAAGGTACTACTTACTACTTTAGATTGCAATGACATCTTAGTCATGGGTTTCACCTTTGTTACTTGAACTATGTAGCTACATGATGTGCATCCAACTAATGCTTATGAAGACCAACCTGTATATTTTGGAAATCACTTGGGAAACAAAAAAAGTTAAGGAACCATTTTCCATATATATGATTTGAATATAACATAGTGAAGTTAAACATATATATATATATATATATATATATATATATATATATATATATATATATATATATATATATATATATATATATATATATATTTAACCTATTTACGTAGTATAATTTCCCAATAAAGGGGTGTCAATTGACTCCCCTTGCCAATAAGTTACTACGCCACTGGCAGAGATGACTATAAATTTTTCAATTCCCAGTTCTCAAAGAACATGAATTCTCTATACAGGACGTACTCTCAAAGTCTCATCTACTTAATTATTTATAACTCACTGTTATCTGTCATAATTTGTTAGTATTAAAAGAGTGACAAGGATGGATGAAGAAGTCTTCTGAAGGGTACAGTTGCAAGAGAATTAAGTCTGAGGAAGTCCAACACAAACTAATGGAGTAGCATGTTTGGCTAAGTATTTTTCTGGGTGAAAAATGCTTTTCTTTTTTCGCTAAAAGTGTTTTATCTAAAAGTAAGATTTTGGGCCAAGCTTTTGAAAGAAAAAAATGTATTTATGAGTAAAAGTAGTTGATGAGAAGCAGAAAAAAGTAAACGAAAATACTTTTTTCGAAATATACACTTAAATTCATTTTTTGAAATTTTTTGCCAAACGCTGATTACTGTTCAAAAGTGTTTTTCAAATCAATTAGTCAAACACAAATTGCGTTGTACCAAAAGTACTTATTTTGAAAAGCACTTTTCAAAATAAGCTGATTTTAGAAACTTGACCAAATAGGTTATAAAATTAGTAGTCCATCTGTTTCAATTTAGATGAGTTAGTTTCACTTGACACAAAGTTTAAAAAAGAAAAAAAAGACTTTTGAAACATGTGGTCCTAAAAGCTTAAGGGCTAAATGCTTTTTGGGGCAATAATATTTGTGAGGCTATAAAAACTTTTCAGTAAAGGTAAAGTGGGTAAAATAAAAAAGTTCAAAGTTAAATTATTTGTAAATATAAAAATGTGTCATTTTTTTTTTTTGGAACGAACTAATAAGAAAAGTGTGTTATTTCAATTGAAACAGATAATAGTAATCTAATATATATTCTTAATCAGTGTAATCTTATTATATTATATGTGAGTATTTAAAACTTTTTTGCGTAGTATACATAATTAGTAGTGACTTCAGTCGAATTCACAAAATATATAATAGATCTGCCTTATGTTGAACGCGAGTCTTAGATTTTGGGTAGGTGAAGCTGATAAATCCAACAAAGAGGACGTCAACGTTCAATTAGTGTGTTGACTCTTGCCTTGCATATATATAGTACTCGTAATCTAAATTCGACTACTTGTTCTACAATTAAATGCATACAAGTCCGGCCATAGTACTTAGTCAAATGCTTTCAAAATTCAAATCGGTGGCTTTTTGGACTAAACAAATTACTACACGCGTGGGAAGGTGGAAGAGAGCTTAACCAACAAGATTGCCTATGATTTACTATTATTTAATTTAAAGAAACTGAAAGATGAGTTTTTTTAGAGATTAAAAAGAAAGATATGTACATTTTAAAATTAAAAGCTAGCTTAATTAATTTTTACTATTTAATGTTTTTAGAGGGAGAATGGATGGTCATCATATAGAGAAAGAGGAAACAAAATAATGGTCCAACTTTAATTTATACATCTAGAATGTAAGGTAAAAGTTATATTAATAAATTATTTTCTGTTTACTGTTAATACGAATAACATGACGTCCCTTTGCCATCGTTTTGGTTACGCTTTTAATCATAATTCATATCCACAAATCACAATATCCACATCATTTTCCATTGACAAAGTCAGTCGCCACACTTTTTATGACTTGTAGTTATCAAACTCCTACCAATAAACAAACAAATGAATAAAGTACTAATCCTGTCCTTTTCTCTTTTCTTTCAGCCACTATAGAAAATTGATAAATAGACCGGGAAAATAAAAAAAAAAACTACACATTGTGTTTATAAAACAATAAATTCTTTAAAGAAAGATATTCTTTCATAAATGAAATCTTACTCCCACGTTTAGTTGTTGAAAGTCATGTAGCGACCCAAGTACTCCCCACTTGGCAAGTGAATGGAACCTCGCTCCTCCATGTGTAAGTGATGACTGTAATTAGTAGATTAGTTTACGAGACAAGTCTTTTAGAGAACTTAAGGCCGCTCCATCCATAAAATTAAGATTTTGGATTAAATGTTCGGTCATATGGTATCAAAATAATCGTTCACATAATTGTTTTATCTAGAATTTGTATTTTGCTTAGTAGTTGTTAAATTTCAGGAGACTAAAAAGTTTTAATAGGAAAAAACATGAAGATGATGAGCAATTAGATATTTTTGGCTCTTTTTGATAGATTATAATAAGCAGCGGAGCGGAAGTAATCCCAATATCAAAATCACATGTAATCTAGACAACTAGCATAAACGGAATTTACCTCTTGAAGCGTGAACAAAGCTTCTTTATCACATGAGCCTCTAATTCCACAGCAACTCAATGAATTCACCATCATCAGCACGATCACGATTCCCGAACGTTCCACGATCTTTTACTGTGTTACCCAAATAATACCCGAAAATAGTAATTTCGTGTGGGCGAAATTTTCTAAGAAAATAGCTGAAAAATTCGGCCACCCTCTCTCACCCTCTCTAGGTGGAAAACCTTATCTATTTATAGCACAAGTTTTAAGGATTAAAACCCTTTTCCAAAACCTGTTAGGTTTTCTTTTCCACCAGAAAAAAGGATTCCTTTATTTTCTATTATTTAGGCACAGCAGGGACTACATAATTTAATTAACAAGGCTTTCAATTATGGAATTAATTTATAATTTTCGAAATTAATATCCACCATAATTAATTACGAATTGTTCCACTAAAAATTCGTAATTGCACTCCTTATTCAATTTCGAAATTCATCCATTAAATCTTATTTAACTCTCCATGTTAAGATTCAGATACTAATCAATTAAATTAAATTACTGACGATTTAATTTATTGATTATTTCCTTTAGACTTTCGCTTAACTTATTTCATGTGTCGAATACAAAATCCACCGGCCGGGTTTATACATGAAAACTTATAAGCTTTCATAAAGATGTATCATCAATCTCTAAATCGAGACATGGATTCCATCAACTAACTATTACTTCGCCAATGTACAGTTACTATTATCCAATTTACCAGGCATATTGACCCAGGAAAGAGTCTCGCCTTTTAATAAATCAAAACAATAATAATGTACACAGCTAATAATAATTATATCAAGATTAAGAGTATAAGTACAGTTAATGGCTAGAGAGTTTATTTTATTAAGTCAATATAAGATACTTATCTCTACTTGGTCCATTCAATACATACAAAATGAACTAGCACAAGAAGCTGGAATCAAATCATTCCCATAATCAAGATAAATTATATTTAATCTTGTGCTACAATCATTCCTGATGGTTTGTCCAATTCCATCATTAGATTGTGAACTCAAACTTTATACTTATAAGAACCGATGATTTAATCTTCCGTGTATAAGCTAAACTCTATACACTAAATCATCTACTATATAAGCAAATGACACAGACTAATATATGATCTATTTAAAACTTTATTAAAATTGAATAAACAATTATATCATAATAAATACTATATTTAAACCAAATCCATGATTAATACTATATATCCCAACACTCTTAATCATTTTGGATCTGTGTAATTTTTCTGGCTAAAATTTCTTACAAGGAATTTTTGTGATTAAGATTATTGTCTAGCATGATGGCATTCTATTTTAATAATAAAATATATTTTAAATGGATAAAAATAAGAAGTTGAAATTCTGTTAGTTTTGAGGGGCAAATATGAATTAGTCCACTCATGATAGAGGCATATTTGGGATCAAATACAAACATAGGGTAAACTTATTTTATTTTTCATAGTTGAGAGCGAAATCTTAACCCATTCACTAATAATAAGGGTATGTCTGGGATTAAATTCAAAATAAGGATAATTTTCCTATATTTCTCCTAGTTGAAGGGCATTTTAGCCCTTTTCCCTAAAACAATAAGTTTGAATACTTTTCATTTCATTTCACTCTTGAAATTAAAGCCCGTTTGGACATAAGAATTTTTTTACTTATTTTTTGAAAAAAATTCATTTTCTTTTGAAATCAATATTTGCCCATAAAATTTTCAATTTTCACTCGAAGATGAATTTTGGAATTTTTCGAAAATTTGAAAAACTCTAAAAACTTGGTTTTTTAAAAATTTCACTCAGATCACTCGCAAAAATTTATTATATTCATGTCCAAACACAACTCTAATTTTCAAATACTATTTTCACTTGTTTTTGAAATTTTACAATTCTTATGTCCAAACGCCCACTAAAAGTTTCCAAATTAAAGATAAAGGCATAAGTCAAGTCCTGCTCCGGAATGCAGTATCAGAAACAAATTCATTCCTGAAAGTAATTATCGAGGATGATTTTATATTTTCATTAGAACATTTGAATTTTCAAAAGTGCGAATAATTTTTCATTTTGTTCAAAATTATGGACCATGCGTAAGGACAATGATCTTTAGCCAATTGTAGGAAGGAATGGAGGTCCATTTTGGAAGATAAAAACACAGCAACTTGACGTGGTCCCCACACTTTTATGGGCCTTATAATTTTATTCATGGGTCTAAGATCTTTTGGTTGGGCTTTTCTGAATCAGGAGGGCCCATCTGCCACATCAAGATTTCCTCTTTTAGAGGTTAGATAGAAAGACGGCGAATGGCAAACGAAGTAGATCAACCTAGGCGATTGGGAGGAACAACACGCCCTTTTTCTTGTTTTCATTATTTATCTACGTAAAATTTGACCTATTTTACTGTATTCCTTAAAGAATTAGGGGCCGTTTGGTTCACATATTTGTTATGGAAAATTATATTGCTGTGATTATTTTCCGGTGATTAATCATGAGAGGATCTTTATGCAAAAATTACTTACTTAAGGGTTGTTAGGTTGATGGTATAAGAGTAATTAATCTTAACATAATATCTTGCATAAAATAACACCGTATTTGGTAAGCCGCATCTGAAAAAATTAATCTACATTTGATTGATAATATTAGTAGTGTGAGAATTTATGTATTATTTTATGCATAATATAATATTGAACAAGAATATGTGTATTGGCAAAATTATCCATGATTAAGTAATTCGTGTATACTATTGTCTTCATTATTAGTAACTGCATACTGACTCTTTTATTATTAACTAGTATTAGTACCCGCGCGATGCGCGGATATAAAGCATATCGAATTATTATTTGGGTTATTTAAATATATGCAAATAACCTTAAATTAAACCTTCTATATATAAATTATAAATAATTATTTGATATTAATTAAGAAGCAGGACATGAAATTATTTTTCAAATCTTATAGTGGATAATTTATTTTCTTTTTCTATATCTGTAATAACCCAACCCCTTGATTTTGACACTTATATTATATTTTACGGTCAATATTAAAGAATACTATACATGTAACATTGTGATCTGTCTTGTTTGAGCACAGTAAGTTATATTATTTTAACAAAATTCTTACTACCACTTTATTTTTCATCTCAAATTCAAATATTCTTATCCTTCTACATTTTTAGATATAATCTTTTTCTCTTTTTTGTTCCTTGCTTATAGTTTTTGCAATATTTATTACTTAATATCGTTATACTACAATGTGATCTTTTATTAATCTTGTTTATTACCCTTTTAATAATCATCAATAAATGTAAAAAAAAATTATTCTTGAAATTTAATGTATCTTTACACTATTATCCACTTACTCGGATCTCTTTCATCATTTAAATCTATTAATAATATTTTTGACTACTATTTAATAATTTAATTTGTTTATTTTAATAAATTTGAAAATATGAGTATCCTCGCACTATCTCTATTTTCCTCTTTATATATAATTGTTTTTACCTATATTCAAAATAAAAAGAATTTCAATTTTCTATTCAATTAAAAATTCAAACTGAAGTATGATACGTTTCTTATATTTGATAGTTCTCTATCGGGAACATATATATCACATTTTATTTTAAAATATAATTTTGAATTAGTCTAAAAATTAATATATAAATTCTTTTATAATTTTCAAATCTATAGAAGATTCTTATAATTATTTTTTGTATTGTGTGCATTTATTTTGTAATCTATTGATACAAATTTGGCTTTTAAGAACTTTCTAATCTCAAATTCAAATAGTCTTTCCGTTTCATTTGTAATAGTAAATTTTTAATAACTTAATGTAAATTTGCTATTTTTTTAATCTAATATATAGTCTTATTACGTTATGTGACTCTTCATTAACTTGTAACTTTATTTAATATCATTATCAACTACTATTCTTAAATATAATATAGATAAATGTATAATTTTCTTAATCATAAAATAAATATTTTTTTAAAAAAATATTTCTTGAAAATTTTAAATTATTTAATTTTTAATAATATTTTTAAGTATTGTATATTTACTTTATTTTATTTTCTAAATGCATGGTTATAAATATTCTCACATTATCTCTAATTTATTTTTATTATTTAATATTTTTAGTTTTTGATTTTATCTATTAGACTTGAGTTACGTGGACTTATCCATATTATGACTTTTCTCATCATAATATAAAAAACTTTATCAATTTGAATTTAAAGAAGTTTTACCCTTTTTTCTATATGATAAAAAATCTTAAGTTTCTCTATTTATTCTTTATTTTTGCTATTATTTTATTCATACCTAATATTATTATATTGTCATGTGGCTTTTCATTAGCCTATTTGAATTTAATATCTATTCCTACCGCACTCCTTCTAATATAATATAGATAAAAATTCTAAAATATTTCAATAGTAACTTTGACTTTGTTGTTCCTATTCCAAAATCTGGTTTTCCTTATCACATTTTAAAAAATAAATCTCATCTCAAATTCTAATAATTATTGTTATTCTATTTTCTTAATTGGACTGCATTTTTAAAAATCTATTTTATACTTTTAAACTTAAACTAACTACACACAATTAAAATATTAATCATAAAAAATAATTTATTAATTGATTGAACACATTATAGCTAAATGTTGTAGTAATATTTACGTATAAAATATTCATTTGTCCAATTTGTCAATATTAATATGACTTTATTATTCTTGTTATTAAAATATTTTTTTACTGATGTCACGACCCAATTCCCACCCGGTCGTGATGGCGCCTCTCGTGAAGACAAGGCCAGCCAACAGAACAATCAACACTGTTTTTGACAATTTCTTAGCATAACAGGTTTAAACCATAGATACTGATTAATCATAAGTACGGAATAAACGTAACATAACGGGAAAAAACTATCCCAAACTCAGCCCGATGATCGGGGTGTCACAAGTCACGAGCTACTACAGAGTTGATGAAAATACTACAAGTCTGGAAACATAGTCTGAATATGAATAAAATGTGCAGAAGATAAGGAAGAAACGGGGCTGTGGACGTCGCCAGCTACCTCGTCTCTCCTAGTCCGCCTGGTTTGGAAGGAAATCAGCGCTCAGGTACGAACTCAGCTGTGCCTGTCTCTTCACATATGGTGCACGAAGTAATGAGTACTCCGACCCAGTGAGTAATAAAAATAAATAACGACTGAGAACATGAAATCCCATAAGGGCACAAATAATGCTATCCCAAGCAGCAACATCAGAAAAACAGTAGGAACCAGTGAAATGTAGTAAGGAAATCCTTTGAAAACAATTAAAAATCAATCATACTCAACCAGTAAGTCAGTCATTGTTACCTGACCGGTCAGCCATTGTTACCTGACCAAACCCGTGTTACAGTGCCATTGTTACCACTGGTCAGACATTGTTACCTGACTGGTCAGTCATTGTTACCTGACCAAACGCGTATAACAGTGTCATTGTTACCACTGTTCAATATTTAATCACTCTAGATGGGTACCCGCGCTCACTGTGGGTGTGCAGACTCCAGAGGGGCTCTTACAGCCCAAGCGCCATCAACAAGGCCTGAAAGCCTGAACAATATCAATACGAGGCCTGAAAGCCTCCTCACCTCACTCATCATGCCCTCACATAAGGCCCTCGGCCTCAATCAGCCCAGAAATAGTCAACAGCCCCTCGGGCAACAGTAAAGCAATAATACTCAGCTCAAGCAATAGTTCAAATATCAGTTTAGAACTCCAAGTTTGAGTAAATATGGCTGAGTTCAAGAAACAGTGAAAATCACATGGACTGAGTTCAAATAATATTTCAACAGTGAGGAAAACAGTGATGATAGTTCATAAAGAGTTCAAACAGTCGGCAATAAGCCCCAAATATGGCAATAAGCCCAAATCATAGTGAAAACAACAAGTCATTGCTAATACGCGGTAAAATATCATCCGGACTGGACCAAGTCACNTTATCTCTAATTTATTTTTATATTCAATATTTTTAGTTTTTGATTTTATCTATTAGACTTGAGTTACGTGAACTTATCCATATTATGAATTTTCTTATCATAATATAAAAACTTTCTTATCTCAATTTTAAATTAGTTTTTACCCTTTTTCTCTATGATAAAAAATCTGAATTTTTATTATTTTCTCTATTTATTATTTATTTTTAATATTATATTATTCAATTCCTAATATTATTACACTGTCATGTGAATTTTTATTATCTTGTGAATTTAATATGTATTCTACCTCACTCATTCCTATATAATATAGATAAAAATTAAATAACTTTCTCATCTCAAATTCAAATAATTTTTATCATTCTATTTTCTAAATTGGACCGTATTTTCAAAAATTTATGTTATGCTTTCAAACTTAAATTAACAGCACTCAATTCAAATATTAATCATACAAAAATATTTTCTTAATTATTTGAACACATTATATCTAAACGTTGTAATATTTTATGCATAAAATATTTGTTTGCCCGATTTATCAATATTAATATGACTTTATTATTCTTGTTATTAAAATAGTTTTTACTGATTATTTAATTTTTTTCTTTACTTATAAATAATTTGTATACTTTATGTAAGATCTTATTTTGCTGCTTGAATTTTTTTAATTTTAAACTCAATAAATCTTTAACATCTTAAGTAAATTTTAGTTTTATTTTATATTTTAACTTACTCCAAAATATAAATAGTCATAGGTTATCTCAATTTACGTATTTTTATATTTTTTATTTTTTATTATAGTTTTTAATTAATTTTTTCTCCATATTTCTAGCTAACATAGAAGAAAATCTATGACTGGATCAATATATAGATATAAATATAGATATAGATACAAATATAAATATAAATATAAATATAAATATAAATATAAATATAAATATAAATATAAATATAAATATAAATATATAAATAGATTTTTCTAAGATCTATTTAGATTATGTATAAGATTCATTTAAACTACTTCCATTAAATATGTTTCCATTTATAATTCAAATTTTTAATGTTGTCTTAAACTTGACAAGTGGCTTCATTTTAGCTTGCCATTTGGCTTAACCACATGCTTCACTACTCTCCTTTTAATATAATATAGATATAGATAGATATAGATATTTCTAGCTAACATAGAAGAAAAATCTATGACTGGATCAATATATAGATATAAATATACATATAGATATGTATATAGATACAAATATAAATATAAATGTAAATATAAATATAAATATAAATATAAATATAGATATAGATATAAATATAAATATAAATATAAAAATTAGATTTTCCTAAGATCTATTTAGATTATGTATAAGATTCATTAAACCATTTCCATTAAATATATTTTCATTTATAATTCAAATTTTTAATGTTGTCTTAAATTTGCCAAGTGGCTTCATTTTATCTTGCCACTTGGCTTAACCACATGCTTCACTACTCTCCTTTTAATATAATATAGATTACTACCGTATAAACAATCGTTGCATTATAATTCTCACATATCCAAACTATATCTAAGGGTACTTTAATTTAAATTAATTACTGTAATAAAGTAAACCAAAGGTTTTTAAATATTTGAGATTATTTTTATTATGCAACCAACCAAACGCAACATTATTTTCTAATGTGGCCAACTAAATACGGAGTATAATAGCAAGCTGAAATTAATTACTCCGTATAATTAAACAAAATGACATAGTATGAAAGTTGTAGTAGTAATAAAAAAAAAAAAACAGTGGTGGTTGTGGGTTGATAGACAACAGTGCACAACGGTTAATGTTGTTTGTTTGCACTTAATAGAGGTTTGTATCTTAATCATTCAGATCTCAGACATTATGCGTATATTTTTAAAGTCTGAATCTCAGATCTTAATCGTTAAGTGTGTTTGTTTTTTTAACTTCACAACCACTTAATGGGTTTGAATAGGTCTGTATCATTAAGATCTATAACAGAGACTTAATTTCACTAAAATGCTATCATTCATATTTATTATTAACTACCACCAACCGTCTACCATTATCAACTACCACCATGCCACCCACCACCACCATTCTCAACCACCACCACCGTCATCATCAATCATAGCTGCCACCATTGTCGACTACCACCACCCACCATCCCCACCACTCCCACCACCATCATTCTCAACCACAACCAACACTCATCCACCTCAACCACCAAAACTAATCACCCCATCACCATTAACAACCATAGCTGGCACTGCCCCTCATTATAAACCACCACCATGCACCACCATCTTCCTCAATCACAACTACCACCACCATCTTCCTCAATCACAACTACCATCATCACCACCCGCCATTATTAACTATCACCACCCACCACCACCATCCTCAATCACAATAGCTACCACTACCAATCACTACTATCTACTATTCTAAACTACCACCATCAACCAAATCTACCACCAACCATCGCTTTTAGTAGGCATTCACAAGCACTATCCTTTGTCATCGCCACCAGCGACTATCATATTTTAAAAAGCTATATATTTTATTGACGGAATATTAGATTAATTAGTATTTTATTTGAATTTTATGTTTATCAATTTTCAAATAAACGTAAATTTTATATATTCACATGTTAAAATCAAACAGTCTTAATCATTTGATATTTAGATCTTAATACACATCTTGGCATTCAGATGTGTACTTAAATTCAGGTATTTTAATCTTATTGCCAAGATGTGTATTTAAATTCAGGTATTTTAATCTTAATACATATCTTGATATTAATACTGTGTATTCGGATTGTGACCTTTTAATGTTAAAAAAAATAAAAAATGAGGCCTTAGAGCGGTCTTCCTTTGAGTTTTGAGATTATGTGTTGACTCTTGACAAAAATAGCTCTGTGATCTTCCTAAGGCATTTAGTAAAGTCCTCCACCAACTTCCGCTCTGCTTCTACAACATAATCATCATTTTACTGTTCTACAACATAATCGTCTGTACCTTTTGGTTTTAAGGCTCATCAAAACGGAACAGAACACGGTGTTTGATTGGTGCTTTACTGTTGGGTTGTCAGAAGCAAATAATTGGGAATATATATGATGATATTGTTCTAATCTTGCTTATCAGTGGAGCGACTAATGATGTAACTTGTTCAATTTTCAGGAGACAGAATTGGGTTTTCTTTTTGTAGGAAAAGATAAGGTTGAGAAAGCAAAGAAATTTTCTCTTTGACCATTTCCCGTTGTGCAATCATGGGAAAAGTATTCATTGTACAGCCAATTGAAAGTCTTCCTTAGTTTCTTTAGCGTTTCCAGTTGAAAGAAATAACTGGAACTGTTCAAAATTCAGTTTTTCATCTTAAGCAGAGTAGGGGTTCCGTGTTACTCTTCACTCGGTAAGGATTCTCTACATTTTATATGTTTAGTTTCTGCTGCTATGATAATTAGAAATTTTTCGGAAGTTTAATTCATTGGTTGTTGAGTATAATATTTTCTCTTTCTTTGCCTTTTCAATGTGAAATTCCCTGTTTTTAGAGTTATCCTTTAAAAGAGCTTGTAATGAAAACAAATTTGGTTATGCAGCTGTGGATGTTTCTGTCTTTGTGTTTCTCAATTATTTGAATTAGTTAAGAGAGAGAAATTGGAAATTCGTTTAGTAATATGTTTTAACCTTTATAGCCAAAGATGTAATGGTTTAACCAATAAATCTTTCATTCATTCTCCCTTCTCTGCCCAACCCCACCATTTTCTTGGAAGGATTTTCTCCACTTTTAAGATGAACATGGTATATGGCTCAACCATCTAGTTTCGCGTTACTTCGAATGATAATACATGAATCCTTATTAGTACTGGCTAAGATTTATGTTCTTGTTGTTGACTTGTTGTATGACAGATCTGCTTTTGAAATTGTGTGACTATTTATTCTTTTAATTTCTTAGTTACACTATATCTCAAACCACATTGAATTGTGACTATCTTATCTAATGTCTCAAAAGTTTTCTTGTCCTTTTCTCTTTCCTATTTTTGGTGTAAATTCAGAGTACTGCCATTATATCCAGTAAAACAGATTGGTTCTTGTTCTCCAGGAACTTAGAATTTGAACTCAAGACTGTTGCAGTCAATTTATGTTAATGTAGCCATGAAGTTCATGATATAGAATTAGTTCCCAAGTTGTAAGCTTTCTGATTTCTTTTTACCTTTCTTCCTATGGAAGGGGAGCCTTGGTGTAACTGGTATGTGACCAGGAGGTCACGGGTTCAAGCCGTGGAAACAGCCTCTTGCAGAAATGCAAGATACGGCTGCGTACAATAGACCCTTGTGGCTCAGCCCTTCCTCGGACCCCTCCCGTAGCGGGAGCTTCGTGCACCGGGCTGTCCTTTCCGGATATTTTCTCTTTTACTTTTCTCTGTTGTATGCTGACTGGTTGATACTAGTAATATTTACCATTCAAAATTAACAGCAAGGTTTTCTGCTCTTTTTAGCAGAGTTTCCTAATGGGGAGTGATGCTGCTTTAGTTGGTCAGATACCATCTCCTCGGGACATTAAGGTATTGAAAACTGTGTTTTCTCATCTGTTCTCCTTCAGCTCCTTTCTTATCTCCACAAGCTGTTAATTTAAGACAATCTACTCTCAAATTAGTCTTCTAATAACTAATGAGATGTCCCAAAACTTCCGGATTTAACCTTATCTCTCAAGCAATTATTCCTCTTAATCTTGGTGCCTTCACATTAAGAAAGAGTAAGAGTAGTCACTGGTCCTTTTACTTGGTATATAAAGAGAAAGGAAAAGAAGCTTTCTGGTATAGAGTTTTGCATGACTCAGATCTAGCTACTGATAAACTATAAAAGAGTTGTTTGACTGTTGGAATTGCAAGAGTCTTCATTGAGGATGCTATAATTCAAATCTGAAATTTATCTGAAAATAAATTTGGTTGCCTCATTTTCAGCATTATACTGGTTTAAAGTTTTGTCTTTAAGAGATTGTTGAATGCTTAATTTTATTCATAGATTATTACCTGTCAATTTCATGGTTTCTTATGTCATTATCGACTACCATTGTGCTATTTACTTTCAGCTATACATCTCTTTTTATGACTAAATAATTCCTCTATTATATGACGAATGCAGGTGCATCGTCTAATGTGCATGGAACTAATTAAATTTGTAAATAGAGTTTCGATGTTACTTCCAGCAATTGAAGAAGCCCGTCCTCGATGCAACTCAGGAATACAGGTTCTTTGCCAGTTAAACAGAGCACTTGACAAAGCCAAGGACATTCTTCAGCATTGCAGTGAATCAAGTAAACTATACTTGGTATGCATTTTGACTCAAATATCAATCTTTAGTACTGATAATTAGTGAATCCCCCTTTAAGTTATCTAATTGTCGTAATAATTAGTGTCTTCATTCACATTACAGAATATTGGTCTTGATCAAACTTAGTACTGTATGTTCAGGCATTAACAGGAGATGTTATACTTTCAAGATGTAAGAAATCAAGAAACTTGCTTGAGCAAAGCTTAAGCCAGATGCAGAATATGGTTCCTGTAATGCTGGCTGCAGAGGTGAGTCAGAAAACCTTCCCTTTTGAGAGATTAATCTGTGCTTATTTGCTTTCTTTTTTTATTCATCTTGATGGCAATTTTATATCCTGATTATTGATTTTACATCCAAGCCTGTGGTGCATGCTTTCAATCAAAAATAACTTTGCTGTTTTTAACAAGATGATGTTGTGTGTAGTGTGATTATTAGGCTATCCGTTTACTGTTGCCAGAGCCTTTCTGATTTATTAAACCTGCACGCTCATTCAACTTCATTCTTTCATCTCTTTCAATATGAAGAAGAGAAAGAAAGATTGTTCTTTTGGCTATGGTTTCTTTCTTTTCTTTCTTCTACCTGGTTGATTTCTGTTTCCATTTGCTGGCTCTGGGAATGCACTTCAATGACACTATTGGCTGCAGATATCGCAACTGGTTGCTGACCTGAGGGCTGGCATATTCAGGTTGGACCCATCTGAAGAGGAGGCAAGAAAGATTTTGAGGGAATTACTTCAGCAGTATACATCTACAACACATTCAGGGGACGAACATGTTGTTGAGGCTATTCAAATTGCTATGCAGAGGCTGCATATTACATCTCCAAAGAATCTTTTGATAGAGAAACGATCCATAAAAAAGCAGCTGGAGAAACTTGTGGAGGGTGATCCAGGAAAGAGGAAAATCTTATTGTTCTTTCTGAATCTTCTCAACAAAAATGGAAAATCAATTGTGGCTGAGCAAACAGAGAATGGATCTCTGCAGCATGAAGACTCCATCTCATTTGGAACTCAATATGAAGTGGAATCTCGTCTGAGATTTCATCATGATGATGCTCAAAGGGATATCTTCAACTCCTCTCTAATTCCAGATGAGTTCAAATGTCCTTTATCTTTGAGACTAATGTATGATCCTGTTGTCATTGCTTCTGGACAAACATATGAAAGATTTTGGATTGAAAAATGGTTTGCGCAAGGTAATGATACATGTCCAAAAACTAAAAGGAGATTGGTCCACTTGTCGTTAACCCCAAATAACTCGATGAAGGACCTAATATCAAAATGGACTGCAGCAGATGGGGTCAGCGTTGTTGACCCCAGCGTACAAGCAGCAGTAGGTCACTCATGGGAATCATCTTCCACTTCAATTGCTAGCTTGAGCAGCTCAATGATAGATCTATCTCTACCTATAGACTTCAGCAATTTATCAATGGGATCGTCTGATGCTGGTTCTGCATCACACTTTTTGCATGCTAAGATGCCAAATGATTTCAATGTGATGTCACGGGAAAGCAGTGGCAATTTTCACAAAGTTCAATCTGGTGGAAGCATCAATGAAATGGAACTGGATCGGCTCAATTCGCTTTCTTGGGAGTCTCAATGCACCTTGGTTGGAAATATAAAAAACATGTTGAAACATAACAATCGAGCTTGCGATTGGATGCCATCTGAGAAATTTATTCAAAATCTTTTTAGATTCTTAAAAGATGCATATATATCTCATGATCTGGATGCTCAATTATTGGGATGCCAGTCACTATTAGCAGTTCTAGATAAATGCGGGTAATTATTCTGATCTCTCTCACTTTATGGGTCTGTGATTCATTATTGTAGATTGAATCCCCATCTAAGCGGATTAGTGAAATGGTAACTGTTAATTTTCCAAACAACCTCTGTGGTGACAAATTATTCTAACAAAGCTCTGGGGAGAAGAAATCCACGTAACAAATTTTTGAAATCCTTTTCTAGTAATGTTTCTAATGAAATGTGAGCTCGTCGACTACTTCCCCTTTCGAGTAGAATTTCTTGGTTATTCTCAAAATCCAGATTTGATTTCAATTGATTATGTCGATACCCTCAATGTTATAATGCTTCCGCACCCTACTAAAAATACTAGAATGCGAGGTAGTATTTGTCTTCTTCTATCTTTGTTGATATAGTTTCTATTAATATTATGGTTTTTATTATCTTATTCTACTTCCAAATACTGATCCTTGTATGATTCCTTTGTCACAGAAGCAGTATACCTTACTTGAGTGATGATGAATTTGCGGTTTTGACATCATTGCTTGGTTCAGAGGTTTCTAAAGAAGCTCTTTCCGTATTCGAGGTGCTGTCCCGCCACCAACATTGTCAGCATAAAATTGCCGTGTCTGGTGCACTCACTACTGTCCTGGAAACTCTTGATGCACACGGTCCAGAATTGCAGGAATCAGCCATCAAAATATTGTGTAACATGTCAAGAAGTAGCAAAATTGGTTCCTTGATTGCACCTTCGGAGTTGTTTCCCAAGTTGGTCCCTTTTCTTGAGGATACAACTCTTGCAAGAGATTGTGTTATTATTTTGCAAAACTTGTGCATCAATGAAGATGCTAGAATTGCTATAGCTGAGACTGATGGTTGCATTGCCTCAGTTGTGAGACTGCTGGAACGAGACAGTCGCAAGGACCAGGAGCATGCAGTGAGTTTTCTTCTTTCTTTATGCTCTCAAAAGGTTCAATACTGTCAACTGGTGATGGATGAAGGAGTCATCCCTGGACTTGTCACTGTATCTGTTAATGGAAACAACAAAGCAAAGGCAATGGCTTTGGAGTTGCTGAGAGTGTTGAGGGGTGAAGTTAGTGATATTGCAGAGTCTTTTGAATCAGAGGTTCACATTCCTAATACCCCTATCATTGACTCTACTCAGCAGAAATCTTGTTCCAAATCAACAGGACTTTTTGGGAAATTATTCTCAAAGCGTACTTCTGCTGCTACCAAAAGGATAAAATAGAAATGATGCTTTTCGATTTCACCATCTTTGGCAGTTGACATCTTCCAATGAAGATTGAACATGTCAGCAGTCTGGACTATGGCCGTCGGCCTTGCGCTGATTTTTTTGTAGATAGCTTAATATGCACATTTTTGCATGGTAGTATGTGTACAATTTCGCAAGTTCATCTAGTTTTTGTTACTGAACATGGACAGGAATGATTCATATAGTCGTAGCTGACCCTAAAAAGCTTGGGGTAGAAGGTGTAATTATTGTTATTTTATCTAGTTATTGTTTGTATTTAAATGATTGACATTTCACAGGTTGTTTTCAGGTGTATATTATTTTGTAATACGAGTAATGACGGTTTCTCGATGTAAAGAAAGATTATTAGTGTTAGTGGTGAAGTCACACTATTCACATTATTGCGCACCTCAGTGACAGTGAGGCTTTTACTATCTTCCTTTCTATTTTATTAATCAGCTTTGAATTATGAGTAGAAAATAACTGATAATTGTTGATTTAAAATATATCATATATACTTAACACTATCTTGATAAATGTAACGTGATCTGCTCGAGTCATTATGATTTACGGTAGTGTCTAATATTCATTCAATAGGTACACTCTTGATGTAGTTTAAGTATTCAACAGGTACAATTTTCATGTTGTTGAAGTATTTAATAGGGTACTAGTCGTAGTTTTGGTGTTAAAATGAAAGAATTGAACAAGTTTAAGGGACCACTTATGTGTTTGGCTTTTATTCTTTTCAAATAAGAATATGAAGATTTGCTTTTAATTAGAGCTGTCAATATCGGCTGGGTCGGGCCGGGCTAACCCAGCTCAACCCACGTAGGCTTTAGCAATTGACGGGTCGGGCTAAGCTAGCCCACCATTTTGATGGGCCTTATAATGATCAACACACCTCAGCCCGATATAGGCTGCGGGCCCCCCACAGTCCTACCCATTATTTTTTAAAATATAATTATATATTTTTTCTTTAAGTTCTAGCCCAAAAAAAGATAATTATTTAAAAGTTAGAAAATATCTTATTGAAAAAATTTCGCAAAACTTAATAACTTTTTATACTGTTCCAATATATCACAACTAGGGGTGTGCATTCGATTTATCGATTCGATTTTGACCCTTATCGATAATTACTTATCGATTATCGATTTGTACATATGCTTATCGTTATCGTTTCAATAAGGTTTCGATTTTTTCGATTTCGATTTATCGATTTTGGGGGCTTATTGATTCGGTTATCGATTACACCAATAAGAAAATTTGCGGGATTCCACGGAAAGTATATCGCTATAAACGCGCCTAACTAATATGGACAAAAAGAAGCTAAAATAAGACGAACACCATTTATAATATAAAAATTGTGTCAACAAGCACATGCAACAAAACTAAAGTAAGGGATCAAATGTATGCCACCAACACTCCAACGGTATAAAAAAACAAAACAAAACAAAACACATTTGTTTTCCATTAATTTGAACTTCATTCCCTTGATCTTTAAATATCATCATTCCTTAAATGTGGTAGAGGAAATAATAGGGTAAGGAACTTAGGGTAAAGGAAAGGGTATAGATTAGGTAAAATAATATTGTATAGCCGCTTCAAAATAGTAGCGGAATATATATACATTCCGTATGTTATATTAATCTACACAAATAGGTAATTACTCATTTAACAAGTGTCTACAGTCTAGGGGTGTGCATTCGATTTATCGATTCGATTTTGACCCTTATCGATAATTACTTATCAATTATCGATTTGTACATATGCTTATCGTTATCGTTTCAATAAGGTTTCGATTTTTTCGATTTCGATTTCAATAATAAATAATCGATTCGATTTATCGATAAACCGATTCGAATGCACACCCCTAAATCACAACAAACACACACAAAAAAAGTAAAAGACAAGACTATATTTCATTCACTAAAAGTCAAAACTCAAAATAAACTATTCAAGAAAATGTCCATGACGCTTATGGGATATCCAACACATCATCTTCATCAAACACATTTGAATCCGTTTGTGACAAGATTGTTTTAACATCTTTACTTTCATCTACATCTATAATTCATATGCAATTCTAATTAGTTAAGTATTAAGAATAATTAAATTTTAAAAACTAATAATGTTCAAATTCACATAAAAAAAAATATTACCAGTTTGAGTTTGGAAAAAGTTGTGCAACCGATTTCGAGTAGTAACAAGTGTTTGGGTATTTTCATAATAAATGCAACTTCTGTACTTTGTAAGAACACGCCACCAATGCTAAATGTTGATTCCGATGCTACAAGGGTAATAGGAATACTAAGCACATCACGCGACATCACTGAAAGATCGGGATATTTTCTAGAATGGTCCTTCCAATACATGACAATATCATCTCTTGAAACTTCTCAAGATCAAGTTTTGGTTCTTCTAAGTAAAGATCCAATTCCGACCTTCCATCTCTAGAGGCAGTATACTTTTTTTTTTTATAATTTTAAATAAATATTTTATTAGGCCCACGATCCGGCCCACCCAGCCACAGTCAAGCCTCACAGGCCACAGGCTTACTCGGGGCGAGCTTAAAAGCCTCGTTTGTGAATGGGCTCCAAAACTTTTAGTCCAACCCTATTAAATTACGGGGTGAGCTGGGCTGACCCAACTGCCAAGTTCATATTGATGGCTCTACTTGTAATGTCTCAAAACTATCTTTATCGAAGTATAAAAAAGATCACTATAAAGAGCAAAGATTAATAGGTCACAATAGCCGTTCAAAAAAAAAAAAGGAGAAAAAAAAATTATCCGTAAGTCGCTATTACAACTGGAAATTCTTTTTTTTTTTTAATCTTTTCTCGCAAGATCAGTAGGTCAGCATAGTGGGTCCTGTGTATTGGCAAGTTTCTTGTTGTTGGCTCAATAATTTCCCCCTCAACTAAGTTTCATATGGCCCATTACCACGATTCACTGGTCAATTTTCGAGATTATTATGCGCCACTCACATTGTTAGAGTATTATAGCAACCGAAGCACGCAACTAGCTTCTTCTTGTATGAGTGTCGCCCCGCACCATCACTCCGCCATCTCCATACTCGTCCCGCTGAACCTGAACTCTGATACCAGTTGTTAGGCTAAACTAGCCTAAAGATACTCTTAACATGGTGTGATATTGTCCGCTTTGGGCCAAGCCCGCACTGTTTTCCCCAAAAGGCCTCACATCATTAAGAAATGTCATTTTTACCTTCCTATATCATATATGAAACCTTATTACCCTCAATGTTTAAGGTTTGTGTTAATTACATTTCAGCATACCAAATTCCATTTATATACCATAATTCAAATTAGGGGTATAATTAATGCTTCATTTATATTAGGCGTTAATTTAGGAGCGTATATTCTCACATTTACCTTTACCCGCCTCTCTCTCCTCCCACCCCCCCACACCCCCACGTTTTACCTTCACTACCTCACGTTTACCATCAGTTGTCCTCTACAGACCCACGATTCTACAATTTTTTCTCCATTTAATTTCACAAAATCCCAATTTGAAGTTCCATCTGATTCAAGTTGAAGTAATCTTTCTCCCAAATCGAACACGAGGATGTTAGGAAAAGGAGAATCGAACACGATGTTGACGTTGCTCAAAGCCGGGGATCATCGGCCCTTCGATCAGATCGTCGCCGACTTTGCCTCCAGCTTCCCTCCCCCTCGCCAATTTTCTGCTTGCATCTCTCTCGCCTTAATCCTTGACGTAAATCTCCCTTGCCAATAATATTCAAACTATCTACATTGTGTGAAGACTCAATGTAGTTATTGTATATAAATTTTGTAGCTTTTTATCATAATTTTTAGATGTTTACCTCCAAGTTCTATGTAATATTTGTATATAACTGTCAGTTGAATATAAATTATACAACAAAAAATAAGAAATAAATACTCCAATCGTAGAAATGTGTTATCCACAATTAATCTGCAAATTGTCAACAAAATTTTACAAAAACTACAAATTAACTACATATAACCTACATTATAACTACAATCTGAAAACAATTTATACATGGAAGTTCTTCAAGTTGGAATTGGCCACAACTACATTTCTTGTTTTCTAGACACACAATGTACCGCTTCACACCATCCAACACAGTATGTATATGATCTGTTGAAGCCCTCACCCACATTTTCAGAACAAACACAAAGAAAAAAATTTTACAATATTAAAAATATAGTATCTACAATATATCTTCATTTTATCTACAATTTATCTACAAATTAACTACAAACTACAAGTAAACTACAATTTGCCTACAATTTATCTACAATCTGGAGACACTGTTTATTAAAATATTTTTTTCCTGCACCAAATAAAGAACTTGTAGTCAAATTGTAGATATATGTAGTAAATTTGTAGATAATATCTTAAAACTAAAATTCTAAGCATTTTCGAACTACACAAACTTGCATTCTCATCTACCACAATGGCATCAACTTCAAAATCTCTAAATCTGCCATAGTTATCCCAATTTCCATTCAATTTTAGCATTATTGGGATTTTTGACATGATTTCGTGTAGTTGAGAGAAAAAAGATGAAGAACAGATATAGGTTCGACAATTTGAGTACTGAGGACGTGAAGAACAATTTTGAATTCTACAATTTGTATTGCGTTGTTGAAGCTTCTGAAGCTCTGCGTTGTTTTTGAATTGTAGTGAAAGAGAGAATTACGCAGCAATCAGATCTCTTTCCGTTTCAAATTTCGAATTTAATGTGGAAAGAATCAAACGCAGATTTTGTGCCTTTTTTTTCGCGCGTTTTAAATGGCAGAATCTGCCTAATTATGGATTGGTATATAAATTGTAGTTAAAGTGTGGACTGGGCGGGTAATTAACAAATTATGCACATTTTTGGTAATAAGGTTTCATATATGGTATAGTTAGGAAAAAATCCCTATAAAAATCCCTACACCTTATATGTAGACTCCCAATCTTTTCAGCTACCAATGTGAAATTTTATTTTCACACCCAACACTTATACAATATATAGTGCAAATTATATTTTTAAGAGAGTATAAAAAAGTAAATCTCAATTTTGCATAAGTCGTCTCTAACTGTCAACAAAAAGTTTAATGGTGAAAACCATATGTATGAACCAACGAGTATCTTCATCCTTCCTCTTACCAATTATTATCAAACACATTCTTTTTATCAATGATAGGAGATATTTTAGAAATACTAACAATAATAATAACACACCCACTGTAATCTCAGAAGTGGGGTTTGACGAGGATAGTAGTGTGTACGCAGTCTTATTCCTACCTTGCGAAGGTAGAGAGGCTATTTCCGAAACTCTCGGCTCAACCAAAACAATAATTTTATTATAAAAATTATCCAATAAATTTTCTAAAAGGTATAACAAAAACAATAATAATTACGCCCACCCAAGCAAGTTGAAGTTTAAAGTGCAGAAAAAGTAGTGAAAATTAATTTGGAAAAGTCGAGCAACGCGTTTAGTTTTTTTGGAACAAGGTAATTCAAACACATGTTCTTGAGTTTTCATTTGAAGAAGTAAAATCCAATTTTTTTTTTTTTGGGTTGTAAAATGACATTTTTATTAAGCTTTCAATTACTATATGCTAGTTTACCTAGACAAATTCAATGATAAACCTTATCTTTTTCATACTTGCTAAATCCTAACTATTCGATCCGTTACTTTCTATCGATTTCTTGTATTCATGTATTAAAGCTCAACTTTTTTTTTTTGAAAGAATACACCAAAAATCCTGAACATTTAGTGTTTTAATAAAAGAAGTATTAACTTTTCAAAGGGATCTCACCTTTGATTAAAAGATGGAGTGGTTAGGTACATTTTGGTGTTCAGATACTAGATTGGATATGCAGAGTGTTTGACATTTAGTAATTCTCACATTTTAAAAGAATAACACCAAGGCTTAACGAAGCACACGAGAAACATTGATTAGAAGTAGTAACAAAACTAGGTAGGAATAGCTGTATTCCGAACATATTACATACGTGTCATTTTTTGCTTTTCGTTCAATAATTGACGAATAATTAGGGATTTCTAGGTTAAAGTTGCTTTCTGAGTTAGCTATATTTGTTTGTATTTCCTTTTTGTTTTGGCTCTATCTCATAGAAAAGTAAACTTACTGCTAGGGAAAGGCAGCAAATGGGGGCATAAATTCCCAGTAATGATAAGGAAATTTCTCTTTTTTGGCCTTTTCCTTTATCCGCAAACCTTAATGCTACTGCGCTTTCTTTTTCTTTGACTCAATACTGCTGCTTTGGTTTTTATACGTAAGCTTACATTTTATTTATATGTAAGCATATGTTTTTATACGTAAGCCTATGTATCTTAGCTGGAACTGGTCCAAAATATCAGCTTCAACCAGATTCAACTCCATTCTACCACAAACAATCTGAAATTTCAATGCATCTATTTGGACCAGACAAGTCCAAGGGAAAACTGTCTCAATATTAAAGAAACAAAAACCCTCTATACTTGCGGGTTTTTCTAAGTATCTTAATCAGCCAGAATTTTGCTTATAAAGAAGAGTCTTCCAGAATTAACGTGACATTTGGCGTATAGCATCAGTACCTGGGAAAATGTAGTTGTAAATAGTGGGATATGCTCTTAAGTAGTTCAATCCGAGGGATTGGTAGTAAAAAACTAGGTGAATAACCTGTCAACTTCTCAAGCATCCTTCTAGTACCTAACCAGGGAATATAGCTGAGAATCAAATGGTAGGAACAAGCTAATTGATTATGATGGCCAAGGCACAACATTGAACTAATGAAAGCTGGTTGTTTCAGAGTACAAATGCAAATGCAGCTTTAATGATTCAGCGCAGACAGAATGTAGCAACTCAAGGGTCTTGACTGAGAACTTCTGTTCTGCCCATGAAAATATTGGAAGGGGATTGTATGGGTCATAAATCACTTCTGCACATGAATGTGGCTCTATAGATCAACTAAAGGGGCAAAAAGCTGAATGACAGATTTAAAAAGCTTAAGGATAAATTTACTTCAAGGAAACAGTAAACATGAGAATACTATTAGAGAAACTACACACGGCACAACTAATATTCTCATTTATATAAAGGGCCGTGCATTGAGAACTTTTCTCAGGGAATGAACATGAATTCAGAACATTATAAAGCAACAAAAAAGAAGGAAGAAAGTTTATCATGATTTAATATCTGCTTGAAATCATTCACAGGCTGGTTTTGTGTCAAAGCTGCTCAAGCAGATCGCAAAAGCTTGGAAAGCAGAAAGTGGGTAGCGGTAGTCCATAGTGAAGATGTCTTTTCCAATTTTTCCGAATTGTAGAATTACTTTCTCTTGTTCTGCTACTGGTATATTGTGAGAAGGATCAACTGCTGCCACTAGCTGAAAGTTTTTTACAGAAGCCACTGTAACACGGCCTTTAAAATTTAAGCACCAGCACTGCAGTTGCTCATGCCACCGAGGAGCCTTGTTTTTTAGCACAAGCGGCTCTTGAGAAGCCACTGTTACTGCTGACCTTGAAAAGCCAGATGAGTTGATTTCTATAGCCGACTCTTTTGCTTTTGAGAGTGGTGCAGCAAATGTCTTCTCGTCAAACGATTGTGGGAATGATGTAGGTGTTGGAGCACTGCCTCCCTCCTGGATTGAAGAGAGAGGGATAGAGTGCATGGCACAATGCATTCTCCTAGGTCCTCTTGTACGAAGAACATTGAGTTCATAGGAGATGGTAGCTACTCTGTAGTTGCACGCAGGTACTCTTGGAGAAACTTGCTTCGCATGAAATCTCCGACTAAGTCGACCATGTTGAATGGCTGCATCACTTGGAGGTTGGCTATCATATATGGAGAACTTGGTCCCAAGAAAGTTAGACCTGGTCAAATAGTTTGCAGACATTATTAAGATAAAATTAAGGTATGTAGAAGCTATTCTTGGGGTTGAGGGCCAGCTAACTTGGTGAGCTCCCTGCCTTCCACAGTTGATGTGGAGGGTTTAAACCCCATCAGTAGCGTAGCATTTCCCTTCCCCTTCCCCTTCCCCTTCCCCTTCCCCTCTCCCTCCCCCAATGTAATAAAACAAAAAATTTAGAAGAAAAAAACTTTTCTTTGCTTCCTGCTATTTTGAAGGGGCGGAGAGGAGTGAGTGAAGGAAATATAATTGGAAATTTGATAGAACTTGCCTCAGTTTCCCAGCATATGTATTGCTAGCCCGAGAAAAATCATCTGCAACCAATGAAATCACAAAGTCTGTGCTTGTTGCCCTTCTGATCTTTTTGGCAGCCAACAATAGTTTATCTCTCTCATCCTCAGCTGTCATGAAGTAAAATATCAGTTTTATCTTTCACTGGCTAGGAAAATTTTCCAATGAAAAACATAGACCACAAACATTAACCAGAAGTCATAAAAGGTTTTGCATTTCCGATCTGGTGGACTAACTTGAAGTCAGACTAAAAGTAAGCTCCCCATTAAAGTAGGATCTTCAAATGTTTACAAGACAAATTCTGTTAATTAATCGAATACAAAAGAAAGCTTCAAGCTGGTTCACAGACAAGGAATCATTTTAAGAGGATATCCATTCTCACATTTCAAGTGTTAAAAGAAGAGAAGTTTAGGATAGGCAGAGGATATTACTTACACGGTGTCATGCCAAAGTAGAGGCGATAAACTGAATTAGCTCTATCCCGTTTGATAAAGCACTGGATTGGGGATTCACGGGGACCCGGCTGATTTAAAATGGAAACAAAAGATTCACTTCAAAAGCTTAAATTAACATCAACAACAGCAATAAAAAGGAAATTAAAACAGATTAAGGAGATTACCTGCTTCAGTGAAATGGGAAAGGTAAGCCTACCACATTCCTCAGGAGTCTTAACAATCTCCTTGGTAATTTCCCTCCAAGACTTGCAAACAGATGCACAAAAGACAATGACAGAACGAGCAGGCCACGATGCCTCACTCTCTTCAACCCTGCGGATGATATCCAAAAGAAGTTCCGGCGGTAAATTTGCCCATTGCCCTTGTTCAATGGGATCAGAGAAGGCCACATCAGGGACAATATGTGACCGGGTTCTGTTGCTCCAATGCTGCTTTCTTTCTGCTCCCCTCCTTGATATATTCCCTATCCCATCTTTCATCTCCCTCAGCTCACGAACAATGCTCTTGAATGACATTTCTATCAATCACATGAATTGAACCTTTCCTTCAATAAAACAAAGAAAAGAACTTCACCACATTTCGAGCATTGACTGAATGTACATGAGGAAAGAACTTTCCAACAATTTTCACCTTTAAACCACATCAACCAATCAATTAACTAAAGCTATATGTTCTTTAAATCTAACATGGAGGTTTATCCTCTATATTTTGATTGAAAATAAACACGTTTTTTGTTTTCTGTTGTGAGGGAGTAAAAAAGAAGATCTGCAATAAGGTAATAAACAGGTAACCATCCAATGATCAGAACTGAAATTGCACAAATGGGGGACGAATAATCTAGCAAAAATTGAAATTTACATCATTCCTAGCACATCCACCATTAAAAATCAAAACTTTAGCACTCAAATGTTCCCAATCCAATGCACCAATAACAACCAGAAAATCAAAATGCACGTTTCCTCCAAAGAAAAGTAAAAAATGTGGGATCTCAAAAGCTTTCATTTTTACTATCTCCCGCTGAGAAACCAAAAGCAGAGCCGACATGCAGCAAGGGAAGAGAAGAATAGAATAAGAAAAAAACAAAAAATAGGAAATGCATCCAGAAAACAAAAAAACAACAGAAATGTATCAAAACAAAGAAAATGGTAGAAGAAAACCTGAACAAAGAAGATGAAATGGATCAAATAAAGCTCCGGAATGTAGAGATCGAAAAAGGTTCGAAGATAAAAAGGCGGTTAAATGAGGTGAGATACACGTCCTCAGGCGGAACCCTTGATCGGCAAAGCTTTAGACTTTTATCATATCGCCGGAACCACCAGTGGTACCACCAATGAAACCGTCGTTAACTCCGCCCACAAATTGAAAGGAAAAAAGTCACGAGCTAGGAAGAGAAAAGGGGCTCCTATATCTGTGTGTGTATCTATCGAAGTTTTTCCCACACCCAAATGTTTTCACGCCCTTAATTTGGATATTAAGTGTAGCCCCACCTCCCCC
>NC_031990.1:19479327-19490590 GCF_001879085.1 Nicotiana attenuata
CCCCCCTCCTCCCCCAACCTCATTATTCAGTCTTTTAAATTTATTTCCTTTTCTTTTCCTAATGAGCTAAAAAAATAAAATAGAAATGGTCAAAATTTAAACAAAATTATTGGCTATGATTAGACCTATAATTATAGAAAAGATACTACTCCAATCACAAATTCACAATTATATTAACACTAATTTTATTTTATTGCGTTAAAAATATTTGACAATAATTTTTTATATAATTCTTATGAATTCAAATTCATTTTACTATTTAAATTTTACCTTTGAAGTGATATTTTCTACGTCGAGCAAACTTTTCAGCCATCATTTTAATTTTTTATTCTGTTGTTCGTAACATTTGCAAAGTTAATTAATATATGTTAACTTCGCATCTTTGTCAACTAACTTAAATATAATGTGGAGGAGTCTATTTTAGAATGAGTTCTTTACACAAATAACCGGCTATATTAATTATTTATTTTTTCTAACCATATAAATTATATATATTTATTATAATTTCACCGGCTAATTTTAGTTTAAGTGGGCAAGGAACGACTATTTGGGTTAATTCTTCCTTTGAAAATCGCCATAACATGTATAAGTGTTATCACTTAGCATGATTATAAAAAGGAATTTTTACTTCAATATATGATAATTAATGTGAAATTAAATATGGGAATTTTTTTTTTGGGACCATCTATGTCAATTATTATTAAGCATAAGTGGGACAGGGAGTAATGTTTTAACGTTGGAGGGGGTGGGGGGACATGACAAGTGACTTATGGAGGAAAAGGTATGATGGTCCTTAATTCGGTAATGGTATTTTAAGAGGACAACAATGATAAAGTAAGCATGCAACGTGACAAAATCATGACTCAAAAGTGTTTTGGTTTGAATATGTAATATCCAAATAATAAATTGAGATTATATTCCATTTCCTGATTATTTATTTTTCTGGTACGAATTTTGTCATAGGATTTACATTATACTATTTCAAGTTTTGAATTACACAATAAATGTTTTTCAATTCAAAATTTTAAGCATTGGGATCTTACAGTAGTTTTAGGTATACCTCAACTTAATAAATAAAACGATAAATTTATGGAACCGGCGTTCGTACACAAATATTTAAAGCTAAATCCATCTAATACGAAGATCTCTTTTGTACTTTTCAAAATAAGTGGTGGTAGCTAAAAGATTTCTCTTCTTAAATAAGAAACTATATTACTCCTTTGTTCACTTTTAATTATTCACTATATTAAAAATATTAAAAAACTAAACTAAAAGTAATAATATAAAACAATAAAATAGACAAAAGATGTTGAGAGTAGGAGAGAACTTTTTTATTTCATCAAGTGTTTTCTAAATACGAAAAAGGGTCATATATGACCCTCTATTATCTAAAATAAGTCATATATGACCCCCGTTATACTATTTAACTATAAAAGACCCTACCGTTTGTGCCCAGATTGTATAATGTCCCTACACCGTTAACTCCCCCATTTAAAATTAAAAATCCACTTGGCAGCCGTTGATTGGTCTAATTAAACCCACCCCTTATTTTTTTATTTAACCCACGACCCGCTTCAGTTTACCCGACTCACCCGGCAAAAACAATTAAACAACTCTTCCAATTAAACAACAAAAGACTCTCATTAAAATGCAGACATGGCTGGTTGAAGCAAGGCAAACGCCATAACCTCACATATGCAGTTTCCTTTCTCCTGCATATCCCTGTGACCCTGTGCATTCTCTCTGTGACAGGAAATTTACATTTTCCCCTATATTTCGGGTTTAAAAAATCCCATTTTTTAATTTATTCTGAACTACATGTTCCCCATTTCTCTGCAATACACTCTATTTCTGTATCTATATCTATTATTTCGATGATAGTTACCACACTCCTTAATTATAGACTTATGTGAAGCTACCTGGCAGATGCCACAAACAAGCATTTTGAGCTAAAATGCAATTTAAGCTTCAATTCTGGATCTAAAGTTATAATCTTTTCTTGATTTTAAAGAACCCCATTTGAATTAAAGCTGTAAAAATGGTGGGTTTTGTAGAATCTTGATTTTTCTGTAATTGGGGGGGGGGGGTGATATTTCGAGCTAAAATGCTATTTCAGCTTCAATTCTGGATCTAAAATTGTAATCTTCCTTGATTTAAAAGACCCCCATTTGAATTAAAGCAATAAAAATGGTGGGTTTAGTAGAATCTTGGTGTTTCTGTAATGGTGGTATTATTTTGAGCTAAAATGCTATTTCAGCTTCAATTCTGAAATTAAAGTTGCAATTTTCTTTGATTTAAAAGAACCCCATTTGAATTGAATCTGAAATAATTATGGGTTTAGTAGAATCTTGGTTTATCTGTAACGGAGGTGGCATTTTGAGTTAAAATGCTATGTCAGCTTCAGCTCTGGATTTAAAGTTACAATCTTATCTTGATTTAAAAGAACCCCATTTGAATTAAAGCTATAAAAATGGTGGCTTTAATAGAATCTTGGTGTTTTTGTAACGGGGGTGGCAAGTCTGAGAAAATGAAAGTTACCATTTTTTCAAGTTTCTTGATCCATCGGAATCTGCTGCTTACAACACATGTTATTGCCCTGCATTTGTATAACCAAAGAAACATTGACAATATTTGTTTGAATAAACAAATCTATATCAAGGATTCTTTTTGCAATATAACACTAATCCTATTTCAATATCTCCACATAGGAGTAAAACTATATCTTGCAAGCATATTGTTGTACTCATGGTTCTAGCAAGATACATTAGTGCACAAATTGCACTAGACACAAAAACAAATCATGTACTCCATGATTGCTCTAATCCACATTGTGATAAATCGAAATTATATATCGCTATATTAATCCTTATGTTCTAGAATATTCAATATAATATTGAATAGTTAATAACTAAGATTCCAATTCCATGGAACGATGCTTTGAATCAAAGAATGATCGAGAATATCAAAGTATATTGTCTCTTGCTTCGACTGATAAATCCAAGCAAAATTGCTATATCGTCAATTCAAAGGAGAGAAATGAGTTTGGATATAATGTTGATTCAGAAGAATTTAATTCTTACAGAATTGATGAAGAAGGGGATATTGATTAACGAACCTATTCGGTTGTCTGTAACAAATAATGGATAATTTATTATTTATCAAACCATAGGTATTTCATTGGTTCATAAAAGTAAACACCAAACTAATCAAAGATACCCAGAACAAAGATATGTTGATAAAATAATTTTGATGAATTCATTCTGCAACCTCAAACTCAAAGTATAAATACAGACAAAAATCATTTTGATTTGCTTGTTCCTGAAAATATTTTATGGTCTAGACGTCGTAGAGAATTGAGAATTCGAAGTTTTTTTAATTCTTTGAATTGGAATGGGGTCGATATTCAGTATTTTGCAACGAAAATAATGCAAAAAACTGGAGTCAATTTATCGAAGAAAAAGAAATAAAGAGATTAGACAAGACAACCAAAAACCATTGAAGGAAGAAATCTAAAAAAATACATTCACATTTTCGAATTAATTTAAAACATAAAATAAAACTAAATAGATCCACTTCATTTATCACAATGAATTATATTTGTTCGATACACTGTTGTCAATATAAATATTGAATATTGAAACAAAAAAAACAAAAGAAATTTCAATTGACAACAATAAAAATATTTTTTTAAAAAGGACTTGCGTTGGATTGGCACTACAAATCTAATCCAAATAAATAGATACAAAAAAGTATAGATGGGAGAATAAATTATTGTCACGACCCGGATTTCCCACCCTCGGGAGTCGTGATTGCGCCTACTAATGTGAGCTAGGCAAGCCAACTATTGAACAGTTTACCTTTATCCATTTTTACACCTTTTTAACATTTCTAAAGCATTAATGTGAAAACAGCGGAAATTTTAAATTTAAGCGGAAGACAACGATAACATATATGAAAACTATATCTATTACAAATACTTAAGCCTTAATCATCCAGAACTGGTGTCACAGTACCACAGACGATCTAAGCGTGCTAAATACAAAGTCTGAAACCAAAAGATACGCTGTTTCTGAAACAAAGAAATGAAACAGGAAGTAAAGGATAGAGGAGACGCCAGGGCCTGCGGACGCCTGCAGGTCTACCTTGGATCTCCGCGAGGACTGAAGGTAGTCACTCAATCTACAGTCCAAAATCAACAGCACTGGGATCTGCACAAAAGAGTGCAGAGTGTAGTATCAGCACAACCGACCCCATGTGCTGGTAAGTGCCTAGCCTAACCTCGGCGAAGTAGTGACGAGGCTAGGACCAGACTACAAATAAACCTGTGCAGTTATATAATATACAGCGGAAAGTAAAGCGGAAATAAACAAGTAAAGATGGGAGGGGGAGCATGCTGCGGGGGAAATATCAATTCCGAATAGAAAGACAACAGGTAAATGTAAGAAGCAATATATCTCAGATATCAATAAAGAACCAGAAATCAATAAATGCACGGCATCACCCTTCGTGCTTTTACTCTCGTCCTCACCAAAACAATCAAGTAATGAAAACGTGCACGGCATCACCCTTCGTGCTTTTACTCTCTTTCCTCACCATATAATCAATATAATCGGCACGAAATGGTACATCGTGCGGTACGACATCACCCTTTGTGCTTTACACTCTTTCCTCACAATCATACACGGCATCACCCTTCGTGCTTTACACTCTTTCCTCACAAAAACAATGCACGGCATCACCCTTCGTGCTTTAACTCTCTTTCCTCACCCAAACAACAATCACAAACAATAAGGCAAGGAAAATAATAAAATTGCAATAATAATCCCGGCAAGGGAACAATAATTCAACAACAAGTCCCGGCAAGGGACAACATCAAAACAATAACTAAATCCCGGCAAGGGAAATAACAACTTAAAGCAACAATAGCCCGGCAAGGGGGCAACATAATGATCTCTTCTCTTTCTCACTTTTACTTCACAATTCACTTCACAACCCGAGCCAATGCTCTAAAGGTTCAATTATCACTTACACTTTCACAATTCGTTATACAACTTGAGCCAACGCTCCTCAATGTTCATAGGTCACAATTCCTTCCACAAACTTTACACAATATATAGAAATCATCACCAAGGCATGAAAGATACAAAGAAGTCATGATAATCACAATATAAGACCCACAGGCATGCTAGACACCAAAGTATAGATACTCGTCACATGCCTATACGTCGTACTCAACATTTATCACATAGCAAATAGGAATCGACTCCTAATCCCTCAAGCTAAGGTTAGACCAAACACTTACCTCGATGCCACGAACACAATTCACGCTTCAATTATAGCTTTACCCCTCGATTCCACCACCAATTCGTTCGAATCTAATCACAAGTTACTTAATTACATCAATAACGCTAAATGAATCAATTCGAATGCATAAAAAATAAATTTCCCAAAGTTTTACCCAAAAAGTCAAAAATCGCCCTCGGGCCCACATGGTCAAAATCCGAGGTTCGAACCAAAACCCGATCGCCTATTCCCCCACGAACTCAAATATATAATTTATTTTGAAATCTGACCTCAAATCGAGGTCTAAATCCCAATTTTTGAAAAACCTAGGTTCTACCCAAAACACCCAATTTTCCCCATGAAAATCATTGTTTTGAAGTTGAAATCATGTAAAAAGATGTTAAGAATTGAAGAAAGTTAGCTAAAAACGACTTACAATTGATTTGAAGAAGAAGAAATCCTTGAAAAATCGCCTAAGTGTGTTTATGGTTTGAGAGAACATGAAAAATGGGTTTAAAATCATCTAAGTATAAAAGTTGCAGGTCTCTGATATGGAAAATGCGAACAGGGGTTCGCAATTGCGAACCCTTCAGAAATGCTGGACTTTCGCATTTGCGAGAGAAATGTTGCATTTGCGATCACTGGCCAAGTTGGGAAGCTTCGCATTTGCGAAGGAATCATCGCATTTGCGAGGATCGGAATTGCGGAACATAACTCGCATTTGCGAGATAAGGAAGGCCTGGGCTGGTTCACATTTGCGACCATGCCCTCGCATTTGCGACAGTCGCATTTGCGAGGCAGGCTTCGCAATTGCGAAGCCTGCAGGCCAGATCACACCAGCAAAAATCCTGCAATTTTCTAAGTTCAAAATGCACCCCTTGGCCTATCCAAAACTCACCCGAGCCATCGGGGCTCCTAACCAAATATGCACACAACCTCAAAAACATCCGACGGACTTATTCGTGCACTCAAATCACCAAAATAACATCATGAACATCGAATTAAACCTCAAGATCAATGAAATTTCTCAAAACTTCTTTAAACATCAAATTTGCATTTAAGGTCCGAATCACGTCAAACGGATTCCGTTTCTTACCAAACTTCACAGAATTATCTTAAATCATATATAAGACCTATACCGGGCGCCGGAACCAAAATACGGGCCCGATACCAACATGTTCTAATCAAAATTCATTTCCAAATTCTTTAAACAATTTCAGAAAACAATTTTCTTTAAAAATTTATTTCCAAATTCTTTAACAAGTCCCATATTTTCCTACGGACCCTCCGGGACCGTCAAATCACGGGTCCGGGTCCGTTTACCCAAAACGTTGACCGAAGTCAAATTAATTCATTTTATAGTCAAAATTTATCAATTTTTCACAGATTTTCACACATAGGCTTTCCGGCTACGCGCCCGAACTACGCACGCAAATCGAGGTGATGCTAAAAGAGGTTTTTAAGGCCTCGGAATGCAGAATTCATTTTAAAAATAAGTGATGACCCAATTAAGTGGAAAACAAAACTACAATTTGCTTAGATTTATTTAATCCAAATGATATCAACCCAAGTATTAATTACACGACCTTGACTGTCAACTACAGATTGATTGAAACTGAAACTATTTAGGTTGAAAGCCATAGTGCTGATACCTAAAGCGGTAAACCAGATACCTACTACAGGCCAAGCAGCTAGGAAGAAATGTAACAAACGAGAGTTATTCAAACTAGCATATTGGAAGATCAATCGGCCAAAATAACCATGAGCGGCTATGATGTTATAAGTTTCTTCCTCTTGACCGAATCTGTAACCTTCATTAGCAGATTCATTTTCTGTGGTTTCCCTGATCAAACTAGAAGTTACCAAGGAACCATGTAAGAATTTGCTGAAGCTTTATTTAATAAATTTTTTGGGAACTTTAATATGCTTCAGAACAAATTAAATCCTTCAAAGATTTTCATTATATGCTATCAAATGTATTGTCAGACCAAAACCTGAAATGACTGCACCCACCACAGGAGAACATGTCTCTATATAATCAATGCCAGGATATTTATAAATCTTCATGTGCCACAAGTCGGCTTTATGTCTATCGACTTTATTTTTCATTTAACTTTTCGCTCAAAAACATATTTATACTTTACTAGCTTTATACTTTCAGGTGTTGGGACTATCCGTCCAACTTTAAATTTCTCAGGTGAAGTCAATTTTCATTGCGTATTTTCCATTTTGCCAATCATTTATCTGTCCAAATTTCATGACAGATTTGAGCTCAAGATCCTCGTCAATATTAATAATATTGAGCGCTACATTATATCAACAATATCGTTGACGATCACTTTATATCGGTTCCATCATTACCCAATAAAGACATAACTTATTGAGATCTCTTTATCTCATTATTTTCAGGTACCTGAGCCTTTCCCACGAGGTCTTATGAAGTGTTATGTCATGGTGCTCTTCTAGAGTACTTGTCTCCTTATTGTGACTATCTTGATCATTTGCTCCTCTTCTTGCACTACAAGAAAATGGGGCTTTAGCGAGGAGAAATCTGGTCGTTAAAAGTCCAATTCCGGTCCTTATAAGTTATTAACGACCGGAAAAAATTCGGTCGTCGCCGGTCGTTAAAAGTCCCGACGTTAAAAGTTAACGACCGGTTTACAATCCGGTCATTAAAGGATCTTTAGCGACGGCATAACTTTTGGTCGTTAAACATGCGTTTTAGCGACATGATTTTCCCCTCACTAATTTGTTATCCGGTCGTTAAAAGTCTTTAACGACAACAATGTATTAAGTCAATTCAAGTGCTTTTAGCGACCGATATTCCCTTCGTTAATTGTATAATTACTTTTAATAACAAAAATTCTCTTCGTTAATAGTCATTTATCTATTTGAGAAACCTATCGTTAAAGAGTTTTAATGACCACATTTTTCTTCGCTAATATGAAAATGTAATAAATATGATGAAAATTTAAATTACGTGAATAGTAATAATTATTTATATGCTTTCATACACGCTCAACAACATTGGAAAATAAACCAAATACTTGATATCTTGTTAATACAAAGAACTAAAGTATCATATTTGAAAGCAGTACAAATAAAATCACATAAAGGATGTACTAGTAGTTTACAATAGGTCAAAGAGGAACAAATTAAGATGGATCATCTTCCTCGAGCTCCTTAGCCTTCAATGTTTCCTTCACTCTTAGAAGAAGTGTTGTCCTCCAAGCATCCTGTGGAGTGAAGATATTTAAGTAGATTGTAGAAAATCGATGTAAAATTACAACATAGTAATATGTGCTCAAGTCAATTAAGCATCCAAGTATAAATCCACGAAGCAGTGATAATAAAAAGAATTAAAGAAGATACAACAATATGCTAACTGGCAAACTGTACAATTTCTCTTTCCCAGCTAGCCTGTTTCCTTATGATCTAGCTTTCCCTTTTGTTAAGGGGGCCATTTATTTTCAATCCAGCAAAGGAATCCACAGCTGTGTAGCTCACACTAAAGTTAAAAGCTATACCTAAAGTTAGAGAAAACTTCCAAACAAGAGTTGAAAATCAGATCATCAAAAAGGTTTTCCAAGAAAAAGCACTCAACTCCAATTGCCTGTGATTTTGTAATTATAATATCTTCATGTGATCAACTTTCAAAAGGCTCAATAAATCTCTTGCCAAATTGTACTTGAATGCCTATAAAGGCCAGCCTCTCCTCATTTCAGTCATATAATTCTAAACCAAGAAACCATCTGCCATATATATTCTTCTCAAGAAAACATGAAGATTTTCACATTTGTTTTATTTGCCATTCTCATCATACAGGTAGTTTTCAGATTGGTATAATTAACATATCCACTTTTGTTTAGTTGTGGTGCAATTTCTAGGTTTCATACTAGCCTAACCTAAACTTGTATTTTAATTTTAGGTTTTCGCTGAGGCTGTTTCCATTAACAATGCCGAAGATACTGCTGCACAGGTATAAATGTAGTAAATTTATGACAATTTTCTTCCGAACCCTACTATATAAGTTATCCTTCAGAACAAAAAAAGAAAATATGTCTGGCTAACCTGCAAATTAAAATATGTACCCGCCTCTTCTATTTTCATACCTTTTCTCCTCGGACCCCTCCTATTCATGTCATTGATTAATTTACCATTTCTTTCGATGGTATATTTGTTCTGCAATGTAATGAACAGGATACAGAAAGGAAGTTGCATGGAGATATTGACACTGCAATAACTGATGGAAACATTGGGTAGCAGCAGGTCGCAAAAACTAAAAATAATAGAGGTCCAGTTAATCTAGTAGGTAATGTTTCAAAGGTGGTGAAGAGTCAATCTAAACCTACAGATGATGTTCCTACTACTACAGCCTTGTCAAGGCTTTATAGGGCTGTAACACCATAAGTGAAAAGAACTAATATGGATCTAACAATTTCCACTATTTGCCTTTGAAATATCCGGAAGAACAATGAGAATATTCCTAAGAGATTTAGAGCAGGACAAAGAACAGAGGGAAAAACAGGTTTAAAACCTCAATACAATATTAGAGTCTAAGTAGCCCTTTATTTGAAATCTATTGTCTTCCCCCTCCCCCCCTTCATTTTACACTAGATTAAACACAATGTGTTACAGTTAGTCCAACCCCCTTCCGTTATTGTCTGCCTCTCTAAGTTATTTTTTAGAAATCGACTTTATTTCATAAAGCATTGATAATTGTACTGCTATTTTGGTGGATAACTGAAGGAAAGTATGCTTTTTGTTATGACATAGACTTGTACTTCAATCTTCAATATCTTAAACAAATAATTGTCTGTTGTTGCTTGCTTTAAATTGCACAAAAGGACATTGGGAAAACTATACATTATCCAATGAAGATTATGCCAATAATATTAGCATTCCTATCAATTTTCTAAGTAATAGTTGAGCTCTCTATCTAACTCAATATACTTTATGAATGCAGATAGTTTCACCTATTCTTGGTCTTTTGGAGGTTGTTGAGGGTCGAGTTGCAGTATATGGGGACTCAAACTGTTTGGACAACAGCCATATGGTTACCGATTGTATTGGCTTACTGAAGAAAATATTAGATTTTACTANNATTAGATTTTACTAGCAGAAATAAAAAAGATCCTGTACTTTTCTCAGATTCGGTTAGACAAAGTACACGATTATCTGTTGATAAGAACAAGCTACCATTGCGTAGAATAGTTGGACAGTATCATCATGCCCTAATAGAAAGCCTTCTGATGCTACGAATAGAGTTTTAAGCACCTCTACTTCATATTTAACAATTTTACTGGTTGCACATGAATCTTCGACGTCTTCTTTCACATTTCACAACTTAAAAAACCAAAGAGGGAAAAAAAATGAGAGTTCGAATAAATGAATTCCAGAAAATCATTTAAGAGGTCATTGCCAATAGCATTTGCATCAATAAGACACCAAAGTAGAATCCAAGAGACAAATTGTGTCGAGAAATGGCATAATTAAAATGTAATTTTTACAATTTTATTTAGTATTTTTAAAGCTAAAATTGCATATAATTGCAATATTAGCCCTTTCAAGGTTTAATTAGGTTTTATATTTATAAAATGGGGTGCTGTATTTTTAAATTGTTAATTATATGATATAAATCATTTTAGCTTTTTTAAATTAATCTTCAGAAGCCATTTACTATTTCTTATAATTAAAAAGGGGGAAAATTGGCTATTTAAATAACAACCCATTTGTATTTCAATTTTAGCCTAAATTGAACCCCAATTCCCCAGCCCAATTTTAATTTAAACCCGACCCTTACCCAATTAAATCCTACCCAAACCCGGATCCCCACCTACCCCTTTTAATCTAGGCCATTGGTCATTCAGATCAACCGCCACCATTGCCCCTTACCATTTTTAACCCCTAAACGACCCCTTACCCTAAATCATTTCTCACCACCCGTCGCCCTTGAATCCCTTCCTCTCAAACTCTCTCT
>NC_031990.1:19490669-19508497 GCF_001879085.1 Nicotiana attenuata
AAAAAAATGAGAGTTCGAATAAATGAATTCCAGAAAATCATTTAAGAGGTCATTGCCAATAGCATTTGCATCAATAAGACACCAAAGTAGAATCCAAGCGACAAATTGTGTCGAGAAATGGCATAATTAAAATGCAATAGGATTTTAAAAACGTAATTGACAGACCTTGGTTGTAAGAATATTTAACAAAATGATTCACTGTTTCAACAAACCTGAGATAAGGCAATTAACAACACAAACATCTACCACAATTTGGTACTTATCTAGTTATTATCACTTGTAATTGAAAAGAGAACTTGTAGAGTTTAATACCCAGTTCCAGTTTCTTTAGAAAAAGATGCAACATCAATAAAATAGTAGATATATTACTTATAAGCTAGCAGATTGCTTCCAGGAATCGACCCAAACTTAAATGTTATTGTGGCACAATCTGCTGCACAATCTACTAAACCTAATGAACTATTGGAACACTGTGCAGATGAGTGATGATCAACAGAAAATTCCTATCAAATCCAAACTTCCTAGAGACATCCCTGCTACTACAGCTTTGGCGACGATCTACAAGGATGTGGGATCAGCTTTACAAAATCACACAAACTTCCTAGAGACATCCCTCTTTCTTACACAATACTCTTGCCTTAAATAGAGATCTTTGGAGTTGCAATAAATAGGAGTATTGTACAACAGATTAAGTGAAAAAAATTAAGAAAACCTATACAACAACAACAACAAACCCAGTGTAATCCCACAAGTGGAGTCTGGGGAGGGTAATGTGTACGCAGACCTTACCCCAACCTTGTAAAGGCAGAAAGGCTGTTTCCGATAGACCCTCGGCTCAAGATTTCTAAACATTTGAATTCTAACAAATAAATCTAATTATTTTCTAAAGCATGTCTATGTTCCTAGAAAAGGAACAACAAGTAGAAGCACTAGAAGAGCTAAACATCATTGTTTCAGAAGTAAGTCATTGTAACTAAAAGATAAGCCACTCTAATCCAAATTATACAAAGTAGAGTAATAGTCTGTTTATGCAAGTTCAGCAAACAACACGGGTAAAAGAGGATGGTTGCAATAGGTTGACGACCAGCATAAAGTTATTCAATTTATAATGAATCTTCACGATACAAAATGCCCCAACTTGCTTGAGATTGAGGCATAGTTGTTTGTGTATGAAAGTTCAACTGGCTCTCACTTAAACCATTAGAATGAATCGACTATTCAGGTGAAAGGAGGACATAAATAATGGCAGGCAGAAGGCTTGCATATGAAACTGCTCATAGATATAGCAAATTCCGTGGTCTTTCTACAAGTATTGGGGTTTTAGGAGGCACAAGAATGAGAAAAAGAAAGTAATGCTACTCATACCAATTCTTGGCGAAGTCTGTTGCTGTGATCTAGAAAAGCAGCTTTCTCCTCCGTCAATCTGTAAATAACTGATTTTGCCTGAAAAGATACGTCTAGATTAATCATGTTGATGTGGAACTGTAAGGTAAGGAAGCTGGCCAAGATCTCCTTTCAAACATGCTTAAAACAAACAAATTAACTGCAACAAGCATGAAACGTTTGAAGGATCTAAGAGTAGCTGCAAACGCGTACGCAGAAAAAGCCATTAGCTAACAGTTTAGGGGATAAGAACAGATCAAACTTCTCTTTAGATTGCTACTAAATACTGATGTAATATAACTAGCGAGCATCTTATGTGAATTAGGATGACAAGACAACTGTGCTCGCACTAAGAGAATAAGGAGAGAAATGGAGAACTAATCACGAAGAGAATGATGTTCCGTTAATTTGATCAACTAGATATCAAGATAAAGCCTGCAGCAAAACTCAACACTAGAAGAAAGAAACTTGATATATTTCATAATAAATTAAAGATTCTAATATAGGGTGAAATTCCAGGATAACATACTTTTTACGTAGTTAAAGGGTAATATCTGATCAGAAAACCAAATATTTCTAGCGTCTGTCTATGCCAAATGATAAATAATCACTCAGAGAAAGATCGTCAAAACAAACTTGAATAAAAAATACCAAACCGGCAGTTTGTAGCTCAATGTCATCCAAATTGAGATTAGAAGTTTAGCTCCAACAGTATTCTCAGGAGAACTTTTCTGGGACGCTACTGGTCCCAATAATAAAGATTGTAAGTTTGTTGGTAACATGTCATACATACTACAATGAACTCGAGTTATTTTCAGTATATGTCACTGCATCCTAACGTATTTACACCACTCTCTAGATAACATATGTTATGATATCATTAGGTCATTCAAAAACATCTCAAAGACACAAGAAACCGTGGTAGATTATGTCATCTTTAGACACCTCCAACGACATGAATGCGCTTGCTAAGGGAATGATGATTCACAAATAGTCAAATAGTACAAATCAGTGACAATGAATACGTCTCATAAGCACTAGATATCGGCAAATAATAACATGCATAAATACACACAGGTATAGAATACATAGAAAATTTGACATTCCACAAAACAATGGGACACAAATATATTATTGGCTATCGTTAGGACACAAGTAAACAAAGACACACACATATGTTATTGACTTTAATAGGATGTGAATGTATGGTACAATATGGAATTATAATAGAAATTTCACCTCTGAAGATTTGTCATGAGTTTCAAGGAATGTTCTTGTGAGCTCAGAACCATTTTGACTATACACGTTTCCAAATTTAAGTAGGTTAAACAATGTTTAAGCAATTAGTTAAACTGAATTATTCAATTTTTGTTAAGTTACATCATCCTCACTGCTCCTCTTGGATTCATTTTCAGCGAGAGAGACATATAAGCCAATAGTTCACTATCCTCAGTATACTGATGGTTAAACCAGTACACAAATCAGCATAACAAATAAGTGCACATAGGCTAAAACAGATAGATCAAGTACTAGCTCTGCTAATAAATATATACTCAATCAAATTACCAATTAAGCTTCCAAAAGTGATCAAGCTAATGCTGCTGCAATTGAAATGGTTGAAAAACCATCAGTTGTTAAACCTACTACTGCACTTGAAGTTAAAAAACAACAGGTTTGAAACCTAGTGCTGTGCATATTCAGGGGCAAGGTGTTGAAGGTGTGAAAGATTTGGATAGTGCAAGTGATGCAATTGTTAAGGCAAAGGAAATAGCTGGGCAGTCATAACATATTACAGATGATCAAGCACAAGATAGAGTACAAGTAGGAACTGGTGCAGTTCCAGCACAATCTGCTGCACAATCTACTAAACCTAATGACAACCCTATAGTTATACAACAACTAAAAATTATCAACTTCGATTTTAGGAGGACCGATATTTCGACGGTTATACTTGGAACTCAGCGAAACTGATAGTACGAAATTGACATTCAGAATAAACTGTTAGAGAAGATGATTTCATCGTGATTGGAGATATAGCAGTTGCTCATTCAAAACAGATATTGCTCAATAGATGCCTTTTCTAGCAAAATTATTACTCAATTCACATAGAAAAGGGTAAAATTTTATCCTTACCGTGATGAGAAGAACCTAAAAGATTAGCAGTTGTTATCAATGGAGGTGACAAGTAGCTTCAATTTGTTCGCTAATTCGCTCTGCTAATTCCGTTCAAATCGAGGTTTACTAACTGTTAGAGAAGTCTGGGTCTTATTAGGTTTATACGATTGAACGGTTTAATTCGAAGTTTGGGGATTTTTCCTTTTTTTGGGGGTGGGGGTGGCGATGGGGTTGGTAGATTTGGCAGAATCTGGGTTGAGAAAAAAAGTGGAAAAAGTTAGCGCCACTTTTTTCACTTTTTCATTAATTAATAATTATTTAACAACCGGTTGTGTTATATTTTAACGGCCGAATATTATCCCTCGTTAATATTGAGCAAAAAAATAGTTTTAACGACCGGAAAAAAATTTGGTTGCTATAAATATTGTTATAACGACCGGTTTTATGTCCCTTCGTTAAGAAATGGTCGTTAAAAATTAAATTTCTTGTAGTGAAAAGATAATGTCTCAGCTTCTGAGTGACCCAAGTCAAGGACAACATGTTCTTTCTAAAAGGGTGTACTTAACCTCATAATTGGTGAACTTCTTGCTCAAATAATAGATTGCCTGTTCCTTTTTGCCTGTTGCATCATGTTGCCCCAGAACGCATCCAAAGGAATTATCCATCACCGATAGATATAAAAACAAAGGCCTACTAGGTTCAGGCGGGACCGGTACAGGGGGTTTTGACAGATAATCTTTGATCCTGTCAAAAGCTTTTTGGCAATCGTCTGTCCACCTGATAGTGGCATCCTTTTTCAGCAACTTAAAGATGGGCTCGCACTTGGTTGTGAGCTGAGCAATGAACCTGCTGATGTAGTTCAATCTTCCGAGCAAACTCATGACTTCCTTTTTGTTCTTCGGGGGTGGCAGATCTCGAATGGACTTTATCTTAGATGGATCCAATTCGATGCCTCTCCGGCTGACTATAAAACCGAGGAGTTTCCCAGACGGAACCCCAAATGCACACTTGGCTGGATTAAGCTTAAGGTCATACCTTCGAAGCCGTTCGAAGAACTTTTTCAAATCACACACGTGATCAGCTTGTGTCTTTGATTTTATGATAACATCATTGACATATACTTCAATATCTTTGTGCATCATGTCGTGAAAAATAGTAGTCATGGCCCTCATGTAGGTTGCCCCTGCATTTTTTAAACCGAATGGCATGACCCTGTAATAATAAGTACCCCATGGCGTGGTGAACGCCGTCTTTTCTGCATCATCCTCATCCATCAGAATTTGGTGGTACCCAGCATAGCAATCCACGAACGATTGTATCTCATGTTTTGCGCAATTATCTACAAGAATGTGGATATTTGGCAAAGGAAAATTATCCTTTGGACTTGCTTTGTTCAGGTCCCTATAGTCGACACAAACTCTGGTTTTTCCATCCTTCTTTGACACAGGCACAACATTTTCCACCCAGGTAGTGTATCGGACAGCTCTGACCACATTGGCGCTTAGTTGCTTCATTATTTCCTCTTTGATTTTGTCACTCACGTATGTTTTAAATTTTCTTTGCTTTTGTTGGACTGGTGGAAAACCAGGATACGTAGGAAGCTTATGAACCACCAGATCAGCACTTAAACCCGGCATATCATCGTAAGACCAAGCAAACACATCTCTGTATTCAAATAAAAGTTGAATCAAGGCATCTCTGGTTTTTTGTTCAATGTGAATGCTTATCTTCGTTTCTCTAACTTCTTCAGGACTTCCGATATTAATCGGCTCAGTTTCATTGAGGTTTGGCTTAGGCTTGTTTTCAAATTGTTCCAACTCTCTCTTTATTTCCTCAACAACCTCATCTTCATCATATTCAACCTCTTGATGCATTATTTCGATATTAGACAGCTTTTTAAGATCTGGGCGTGAATTCCGCATGCATGTCATATTATTAAAGCCGGCATTAACAAAACTGAAATGGAAATAAAATGACAGGAATTAGGAAAAGGAAAATATAGAAAACTTAATAGGAAACTGAACTGCATTTCATTGAATTTGAAAGGATAGAAGGGTTAACATCAAAACAAAATAATCATACTGAGATGTTTGGATTACAACCCTGAAAGTAACCCAAAATACACACAAAAAAAGCTGCAAAAGCAAACTACCAAGACTCCTTCCTTGTGGGGAGAGGAATTGCTTCCCAATTGGTGAGCATGGTGTCTGGGTCAATTAGTTGCATATCGGCATGACTAGTGCCTTCACCAGCCTGGATCATATTCACTTCAGAAAACATCTCGCTGAGGCCATGGCAAATTTCATCAATGTTTGCATGCGCCGAGGAATTTTGACCCTCTCGGAGTCGTGGCTTGACAAAAGTGTAGAAAATATGAGGGATAGGCTGTTGCAAGACCCATCCATGCTTTTTGCGGTGTTTGGCTTTGTTTTCGTCTGCTTGTGTTGGCCTGAAGCCTAATCCAAAAGTACCCTGGTTACCGAACGGAGAAATAGGCTCCGAAATTCCTTGCAATGATGCCCCCAAGCCTTTTCCTGGCTCATAACCTTGTCTCATCATAACTGCAGCCACCATTACAGATGTGGCGGAAAGACGAGGATGCAGAATAGGCTTTCCTTCCTCGACATGGTCCACAGCAACCACTTCAAACGCCTGATAGACAATGGACTCAGACCCTTCCTTGGCCTCAATACAGGGGATTAACGGGTCTTTATAAATGGAAGACTCGTCTTCTCCGTGAACAATAATTTCTTGCCTGTCATGTTCGAATTTGAGCATCTGATGCAAGGTGGATGGCACAGCTCGGGCCGTATGGATCCATGGCCTTCCAAGAAGAAAGTTATAAGAAGTGGCCATGTCCACTACCTGGAAGACAATCTCAAAGTCAACTGGCCCAATCGTCATGGTGAGGTTGATCTCCCCAATGGTATCTCTTGCTGAGCCATCAAAGGCCCAGATGCGAACATTGTTGGGTCGGATTCTGTCTGTATCGATCGTCATGCTTTGCAAGGTAGAGAGAGGGCATACATCTACACTTGAGCCTCCATCAACCATGACTCGCTTTACATAATGACCCTCACATTTGACCATCAAGTTCAAAGCCCTATTGTGCCCGGCTCCCTCCTCGAGAAGTTCATCATCAGTAAAGGAGATTCTGTTCACCTCAAAAAATCTGTTGGCCATCTTCTCTAACTGATTCACTGTGGTTTCCTCTGAGATATGTGCCTCGTTCAGGACCTTAATTAGTACACGGGCATGCTCTTTGGAATGTAGGAAAAGAGATAGTAGAGAGATTTGAGCGGGAGTCTTTCTTAGTTGATCAATGATTGAGTAATCCTGAACTTTTATCTTTTTCAAAAACTCTTCCGCATCTGCTTCAGTGACTGGCTTCTTTATTGGCAAATGGCCTTCTCTAATTTGCTTGGCTTTCCTCAACTCTTCTGGAGAGTAACATCTCCCTGATCGAGTAAAACCTCCAGTTTCCCCCACTTCCTCTATGATTTCCTTGCCTTTGTAGGTCATCACCGTTTTGTTGTAGTTCCAAGGAGTGGTTTTTGTGTTGGTTACAGGGAGTTGCATGGCAGGTTTGATTACGATCGGCTCTGTTATACCTTTTGTACCTCCTTGCTTCTCCCTTTTGACGGGATGGCCTCCAAGTACATATAACCTTGGGCTTGGAACACTAGAGTGAACTTCCAACCTCGAGATCTTTGGAACAAATAAAGTTGCCTTATTTGAGTTCTGGGCGCCTTTAACAATCAATGGCACGTCTCGGCTGGGACTTACTTCCAGACCTGCTCCTTCTTGAATTGCACCCACTGTCATTTCTGCTCGACCGACCGGCTTGTATTCTTGGTCTCGGCCAATCATTCCAACAAAATGAACATCATTGTGTGCTGGCAACGGATTATTTGTCACGTTAGGAGGGTCCTCGCCATTCGTCACTACAATTAGTTTTTCGGAAATGAGTCTCTCTATGGCTCTTTTCAGAGTCCAACAGTCATCAGTGCTATGCCCTGGGGCACCAGAATGATATTTACATCTAGCATTTGCTTGAAATCCATGCAAATCGGGATGCATATGGTGGGGAGCGATGGGTCCAATTACGCCCATTTGCTTCAGCTTCTAGAATAGACTAGAATATGATTCAGCCAATGGAGTGAATTTTTCTACCGGCCTCTGCTCTCGACCATAATCCTGCCTGGGACGAGCATTGTAAGGTGCCCGAAAATTTTGCTGCTGAGGTCGGGGGGGCCTTGGAGCTGGTGCCCGTACCTGCTGATTGGGAGGCCGAGCATATGATTGAGCATTGAACGCTCTATATTATGGTAGGCCCACAGAGTATTGAGGAATTGACGGGGGATAATAATGTTGAGGGTAGCTGGATTGCCCCTGCTGATCTTGTACATAAGGGTGCGATGCCCCTCTTTGAAACTCCCTAGATCCCGAAGCCATCATGGACCCTTCATCTCTCTTCTTTCTGTTTGCCAAACCTCCCGACCCATTTTGGATAGCTTGGGTGGTGGCTTTGAGAGCAGCTTGACTTACAATTCTGCCAGTCTTGAGGCCATTTTCGACCATCTCCCCTATTTTGATTGCTTCTGCAAAAGGTCTACCCGTCGCGGACATCATGTTCTGAAAGTAATCAGGCTCTTGAGCCTCCAGAAAAACAGTGATCAACTCGTGGTTATCCATGGGTGGCTTAACTCTAGCCGCTTGCTCCCTCCACTTGATGGCATACTCCCTAAAACTTTCGGTCGGCTTTTTCTTCATATTGGACAAAGAATTACGATCTGGCGCAATGTCAATGTTGTACTGAAATTGTTTGACGAAGGCCTGGGCCATGTCATCCCAAACATGCCAGTGAGAGATATCTTGGTCAATGAACCATTCGGAAGCTACCCCCACCAGGCTTTCCCCAAAGTAAGCCATCAGTAGCTCTTCTTTTCCTCCTGCACCCCTCAGTTGGTTGCAGTACCTTTTCAAGTGGGCGATGGGGTCGCCGTGTCCATCATATTTCTCAAATTTCGGGGTCTTAAACCCTCGTGGCAAATGGATGTGGGGAAACATGCATAGATCACTGAATGAAACGCTTTTGTGACCACCTAGTCCCTGTATATTCTTTATATTTTGTTCAAGACTTTTCATTTTCCCAACCATCTCATCTGGCTCAACATTCGTGGCTGGCTTCTCATTTTCCACTGGTGACTCGTACTGAGGAGTCTGATTGTATGGAGCCGAGACCCCGAAAGCCATATTTGGAGAATAGTATTGGCCATCATAAGCATGAGATGGTGGCTCATTGTTTGGCCTCGTCACAGGTGGTGGCGGCGGGATTGTATATACCGGTGCACCTAAGGCTGTATGGTGGGCCGGGCCCGGGCCTAAATGGGCTAAACGGGCCGGGCTAAACGGGCCTGGGCTTAGCGGTCCCGGGCTCTGGCGGTCCCGGGCTTCGTGGGCTCAATGGGTAGGACCAGCCCGTGACGGGCCTAAGCCCATATGGTCCTGGGCTAAATGGGCCGGGCTCGTGGGCTTAGCGAGCCTAACGGGCTTTTTTTTTAATTTTTTTTATTTAAGGCAATTTCTTGTAAACCATATGTGTATGTATATATATAAATTGCTCTTATTCATGGCTATATAAATATATGTAGTATATATAATATAGAAATCTAATTATTAAAATGTTTGACGAAAATGTAAAATAACAAATTCCAATAGTAAAACTACATTGGCATGCATAATAAATTAATAACAAAGTACAACATGAAGCATAAATACGTCTAATAATTTTAAATAACACAAATTGTTGAAAAATCTTAAAGACGAATTTGCGGATAAATACCCTCAACACAATACTTTATATGCCTCCTTAAAATGCCTGTGGTACACCCTGAACGAAAATTTAAGACTCTTCCACAGTTTTTGCACTTTAATATTTGGCCTTCTTCAGTTTCTTCAAGCACTTCATAGTATTGCGAAACAAATAAGCGCACTCTTTCCGAACGAGGCATGATTTAACTTGAAAATTGAGATTGAGACGTGAAGTCTTGAAAATTGGAGATTGAGAGATTGAGAGAAATTTAGATTGAGAAATGAGTATTGAGTATTGAAATGAAGAAGAGGGAGGGGGGGTACTTATAGTGTTAGAGAAGGTTAGTTTTGTAAATTGAAAAAAAAACGGCTATTTGTGCAATTAATATGACCGTTGGTGGTCATTGGGGGTGGGGCCCTCATTTTGAAAAATCTTGTTTTGTAGTATATATAGCACTACTTCTTCATGTAAATATAATATATATAGTATACTAGTATAGTATACTATATATTGTATGTTATGTATATATATTCCCTTATATATTTTCTTGTAGTATATATTGTATGTTATGTATATATATTCCATTATATAATTTGTTGTAGTATATATTGTATGTTATGTATATATATTAGCTTATAAATAATTGCAAGTTAAAGACAAAAAAATATTGCAAAGAGATATTCAAGGGCATGTCTTATAATTTTTATTACCAAAAATGGCATATCTTTCTTAGTCTTCTTCCCCCCAATGGAATGAGCACAACAAGGTACTAATACCACCATTAAAAGGAAAAAAAAACTAAAGAAGATATGCCAAAGTACAAGTTACACCATAACCTACATTGTATCTCTAACAAATCTCATAAATCCTTCAAGGTTCGGAGGAGGTTCCGTTGGTGGTGGCGGAAAAGAAGCTTGTTCATCACCGCTTCCGGGCGAAGCAGCATCCTCCGCAAGTTCCGCTATCATTTCTTCATAAGCTTCGTCTATCTCCGGTTGTGATTCTGCAAGTTCAAAGTTTCTTCTTTCCGAGCGGATCCAATCTCTGAATAGTACTAAACTTTCGTACATATAATTCCATCTAGTTGGACAAGGTTTAGGAACCTTTCTTTCTCTAAGGCCAAATTCATCACATTTTTTAAAATACTCTCTAAGTCTACTTCTACGGTTTGAATAAAAAAGCCAATTAAGAGCCATTCTAACCTTTTCAATTTCTAAATTTAAAATTCTCATACCATCACCGACGATTAAATGGTAAATGTGACAAATACATCTCACATGGAAACAATTACTAAATGCAGGATTTAGTGTTGTTGTAAGTATGCCTATAGCACTAGTGTTACTAGAAGCATTATCCATAGAAATTGCCATTATTTTATCTCTAATGCAAAAATATCTACAAATATCTGCAACAGTGTTAGCAATAAACTTACCTGTGTGACGTGAATTAATTATTCTATACGCAATAATGTATTTTTGCATTATCCACTCCTCGTCTATCCAATGACTTGTAACAGTTAGATAATCACAGTCATTATTACTTCTACCAATATCAGTAGTAATAGAAATCCGATTAGTTATATGAGTAAATAAATACCGCAAATATTGTTCATATTCATCTTTATATTTATAAATATCGCTCTTAACTGTTGCGCGAGGCCAACCTTTATAAGTAGGATTAAAAACTTTTCTAATATAATGCACAAAATTAGGGTTAGAAGGAAAAGTATATGGTAAGCACATAACGGTAACCATCTTTGCTAATTCTTCACGATCTTTATTAGGATCGTAATATAAAATACCACCGGTCACAGTGTTAATTCCTGGTTGAACTAGATTTGAACCTGTACTAGGGTTAACCGCAGTATCTACACTTGTCCCCTCTTGCTGCGCTTTCATTTGTAAATATTTAACTTTATCTCTAGGGTGTGTTTGTATGTGCCTAGCCAAACTATCCGTACCGCTACGGTCTCCAGTATATTTATGCGCCAGCAATTTCCCACAAGTTTTACACCTAGCCTTATTTTGTTCTCTTACTTGAGTAAAAAAATTCCAAACTAATGATGTTTCTAGGCGTTTAGAAGGTTGTCTATTAAAAGTAGGGGTTTCTACAGGTGGGTCGGGCGGGGCATCAGTTGGGTTATTAACAGGACTAGTAGGTGAATCATCTAAATCCGGTTGGGTTTCATCTACATCCTCATTTTCCTCATCATTTTCTAAGATAGTTTGATTAGGATAAAGAGCATTCATAACTTCTTCATTTAATTGTTCACCTTGTGCAACATTATGGCAAAATTCACTATCGAAAAATTGAAAACAAGGGTTAATCACTATCAAGAATAATAGGAGCAGCAGGACGGGTAATAGGGTCTGGGTCGGGGGAGCCGGGGGGGTAAGGGTAGGTAGGTTGGAGGACTACGTTCTACCANAAGGAGTGGTTTTTGTGTTGGTTACAGGGAGTTGCATGGCAGGTTTGATTACGATCGGCTCTGTTATACCTTTCGTACCTCCCTGCTTCTCCCTTTTGTCGGGATGGCCTCCAAGTACATATAACCTTGGGCTTGGAACACTAGAGTGAACTTCCAACCTCGAGATCTTTGGAACAAATAAAGTTGCCTTATTTGAGTTCTGGGCGCCTTTAACAATCAATGGCACGTCTCGGCTGGGACTTACTTCCATACCTGCTCCTTCTTGAATTGCACCCACTGTCATTTCTGCTCGACCGACCGGCTTGTATTCTTGGTCTCGGCCAATCATTCCAACAAAATGAACATCATTGTGTGCTGGCAACGGATTATTTGTCACGTTAGGAGGGGAGGGTCCTCGCCATTCGTCACTACAATCAGTTTTTCGGAAATGAGTCTCTCTATGGCTCTTTTCAGAGTCCAACAGTCATCGGTGCTATGCCCTGGGGCAGCGGAATGATATTCACATCTAGCATTTGCTTGAAATCCATGCGAATCGGGATGCATATGGTGGGGAGCGATGGGTCCAATTACGCCCATTTGCTTCAGTTTCTGGAATAGACTAGAATATGATTCAGCCAATGGAGTGAATTTTTCTACCGGCCTCTGCTCTCGACCATAATCCTGCCTGGGACGAGCATTGTAAGGTGCCCGAAAATTTTGCTGCTGAGGTCGGGGGGCCCTCGGAGCTGGTGCCCGTACCTGCTGATTGGGAGGCCGAGCATATGATTGAGCATTGAACACTGTATATTGTGGTGGGCCCACAGAGTATTGAGGAATCGGCGGGGGATAATAATGTTGAGGGTAGCTGGATTGCCCCTGCTGAACTTGCACATAAGGGTGCGATGCCCCTCTTTGAAACTCCCTAGATCCCGAAGCCATCATGGACCCTTCATCTCTCTTCTTTCTGTTTGCCAAACCTCCCGACCCATTTTGGATAGCTTGGGTGGTGGCTTTGAGAGCAGCTTGACTTACAATTCTGCCAGTCTTGAGGCCATTTTCGACCATCTCCCCTATTTTGATTGCTTCTGCAAAAGGTCTACCCATCGCGGACATCATGTTCTGAAAGTAATCAGGCTCTTGAGCCTCCAGAAAAACAGTGATCAACTCGTGGTTATCCATGGGTGGCTTAACTCTAGCCGCTTGCTCCCTCCACTTGATGGCATACTCCCTAAAACTTTCGGTCGGCTTTTTCTTCATATTGGACAAAGAATTACGATCCGGCGCAATGTCAATGTTGTACTGAAATTGTTTGACGAAGGCCTGGGCCATGTCATCCCAAACATGCCAGTGAGAGATATCTTGGTCAATGAACCATTCGGAAGCTACCCCCACCAGGCTTTCCCCAAAGTAAGCCATCAGTAGCTCTTCCTTTCCTCCTGCACCCCTCAGCTGGTTGCAGTACCTTTTCAAGTGGGCGATGGGGTCGCCGTGTCCATCATATTTCTCAAATTTCGGGGTCTTGAACCCTCGTGGCAAATGGATGTGGGGGAACATGCATAGGTCACTGAATGAAACGCTTTTGTGACCACCTAGTCCCTGTATATTCTTTATATTTTGTTCAAGACTTTTCATTTTCCTAGCCATCTCATCTGGCTCAACCCTCGTGGCTGGCTTCTCATTTTCCACTGGTGACTCGTACTGAGGAGTCTGATTGTATGGAGCCGAGACCCCGAAAGCCATATTTGGAGAATAGTATTGGCCATCATAAGCATGAGATGGTGGATCATTGTTTGGCCTCGTCACAGGTGGTGGCGGCGGGATTGTATATACCGGTGCGCCAGAGACGACGAGAGGGGTGTTCCTAACCCGTGCGACTGGAGGTCGCATATTAGAGGTACCGGGGGCAGCATGGAGGCTGTAGTTTGGCACATACCCTGGTGGTAGAATTGGATCGCTTGTTGCATGGAGCGGTGTTTGAGTAGCCTGGGGTACGGTGGAAGTTCCCTCTGAAGGACCCTGGGGTGGAGGTCGACCGGAAACCCAAGCTTGATATACATCTGACAATTGTTGTTTCAATTTTCTTATTTCCTCCGACTCTTGCTCAACTGACTAACCCTGCGGATTGTTACTGACCAACTCGATTTCATCACTATTATCCATTACCACTGCTCCCTTAGATCTTGTGAAGTAATGATGTGTTGCCAGTTTTCACCACAAACCAACCACCTTAAGCTTACTGGTTAAGAGGCAACAAATGTGTTAGGGTTAAGCATTTTGCAGATAAGAATCACACGTAGATATGCTATGCTCCTAAAATATCATCATCTCTAATATGCTTTTGGAAGGCTTCATGTTTCATTCCGGCTTATCAGTTGTTATTTATTGACAATGTTATTTCCTCCTTTCACTCGCCTTATTTTGATCCCTTACTTTAGTGTCATTTGAAAAATATTTGATCGAACCTTTTGTGGGTTGCCTACGTATCATGTCGCCGCATGAATCAGATCATTACGTAGTTCAGGTACATTAACCCTTTTTTTTTTTACAAAACAAACATCTTTTTTGGTTCATTTCCGAATTTTTCTTAAACAAAAATCTTTTTCGTTGATTTTCAATATATAATAATAATAAACGTGTGTTTTTATTTTTTATACAAGACTCGAAAAGCAAGAATTACATAAAGATAAACAAGACCAGACCTGACTCAAACAGACTTCTTAGGATAAAAGGCGAAATAACAAGACTCAAAACACCAAAAGACTCTTATTGACTCAAAAACAACAAAAGGATAATGAAAAAAGACTGATAACTAAAAGAAGACTTTGATCTTTGCAATAGAATCCACCAGCATCACTGTAATCAAGGCGCTTGTTCCTGCGGCTGACCCCCAACATTGCGGTATATCCTCTCCAAGTCTGCAGATATATGACGAGCAACGTTCAAAGATACTTCTGCAAACCGCTCGGGCGTCATTCCCTGACAACTCATGCAAGCTCTTGAGGTATACGTGGCTACCTCGAGGATCTTTCCCTTAATGTATTCCTGAGCCACATGCAGCTCTTGATTTTGCTGACCACGGGTCTCAGCTAGATCCAGCGCATCACGCTCGCGGTCCAAGGCCATATCTTTCTGGCGCCGATTTTCTAGTAACTCCCCCTCCAACCGGTTGATCATACTCTGGTAGTGATGTCTTTCTATTTCAAACTCCGCGATCTGGCTCTCCTTGCTTGACTCAACTCCCCCTATCTGATCCCTCAGACCTTGGATTAACTGAGCAAAACCTCTACGCTCGTGATCACGGACTACCCTGAACTGGGCTTCTCTCTCTTCTTGTTGCTGAGCGGTTGCGACTATGTTCTTCTTTTGAATTTGGGCTTGGAGTGCTTGCTTCTCTCGTGCCCACTGAGCCTTTTCCCGCTCAAAATCAGCCTGTTGTATGTCCATGGCTGTCTCCAGAATTCCCTTATCTTCTTGTAAAGTGTCAATACGAGACTGGAACTCTTGTGCCACTTCCCTTTTGGTATCTCTAACTCTGGCCTCTATCTCTTCCTCCCAATCAACTGCATGCCGTATGGATCTTTCTGGCCTTTGCTCGGGGATAGCCTGGTTGTGAAACCACTCAAGGTATGCGAGGCTTACCTCCCCACGTTCACGATCAGCTACCATCTCGTCTATATCAGAAAATCGACCACCAAACCAAACCTTTTGTGCATAAGACTCCCTTGGAGGTTCCTCTCCCTTGAATTCCCACACGAACGGACGCATGTCTTCAATCGGGGGCCTCTTTTGCTCTCTCCCTAGCTGGCGCATGACGCGAATGGGCGCGTAGGGTTGGAAACCTCTGAAACCCATGAGTATGAAGAATGGGCGATATGTCGACATATGCATGACCCTAGCAGAAGGGAACCAATAATAGTTCCAAGTGATTCTATCCGCATTCAATGAACCAAGTAATTTCCGCCAGGCTCTCATCCTATCTGGAAGATTACAACTTGCAGCCCTGCCTGGGTGACATCCAATGTAATTCAGCCAGTTTTCATTGAAATTTATTACCATTGGATGATGATAAAGGTGCTCTATGAACCACATCTGCAGCAGAATGTTGCATCCCTCGAAGTAATCTTCACCCTCTTGGCATCGGGTCAAAGCTCGAAAAATATCTCCCAAAATCATGGGAAGAATGGTATGATCCTCGCTACTTTGCAAATACGAGACTACCGCAACCAATCGAATTCTGATGCGCCCACCACGCTCTGGAAAGACCATGATCCCTAGAAATGATATCATGAACGCGAAGATTCTCAACTCCCTCCAAGCGTCGTAACTCAACTGGTTGACGAATTCTATGCCCGAGAAATTTTCAAACCCTTTCTCGTCCCCAAACCTGTCATAGAGATATTCCAACTGAACCCAACCTTCGTTGAAGCAAACCATTGGAATTCGACGGAGGCATAATTTCTTTAAAAAGTTGTTCACACCAACTTTTCTCGGAGCAGCAGGCTTTTTCCCACGAAGGTCTCTCCCCAATCCGGTGAACCCACCTAATTCTTCTAATGTGGGCGTCATTTCACAATCTTTGAACCTAAAGACATTGTTCGCGGGGTCCCAAAAACCCACTAGAGACTCGATTAAATCTCTGTTAGGCTTAATTCCCATGATGTTTGTGAGGAACTTGAGGTGCTTAAATACTCGATTCCGTTCCCATGTAGCAAAACTAGCCCACCAATTACAGAGACTGCTCGGGGTCTTATCTCTAATTAAGAACATTGGAGGTGTCTCGTCCCTTACCCTTTTCTGACTGCTTCTTAGTGGAGAACTCATGGTGATCCTGGATAAGATAAAAAGGGTTAGGACTTACCTAAACTACATGCAAATTATGATAATTCATTATTATTATTTTTATTATTTTTATTATTGCCACTTTAGGACTCGATCTATAACTTTTTTATTATTTTTTTTTATTTTTATTTTATTTTATTTTATTTTATTTTTTTATTTTATTATTATTATTTTTTTTTAAATTACAAAATATTTTTTGAAGTTACCGGACACAAAAGTTGAGATGATAATAACGAAAAAACGGCTATCATTACAAAGACGGCCCTTTGATACTTCCATAGAAGGCATAAAGGATGTCTCAGCAAAAACAGCCAAACACAGGAACAAAATGATAAAAGTAGAAAAAATAATAAATAAAATTTTTTTTTTTACAAAAATGACTCTCTGTTACTTCTAGAGGGGTTCCAAAGCTATTTCAGAAAAAGAAACAAGACAAAACTAGATAAAAAATGGTTACTTTTGCAAAAACAGTCTTTCGGTACTTCCGGAAAGGTTTAAAGCTGCTTCGATAAAAATGGCCAGACATAAGGGCAAAATGGTAAAAGGTGAATAAATATGGATAAAGTAAATATTATTTTTTTTTTGTAAAAAAAAAATGGCCCTTCAGCATTTGACCAAAATAGACTCTCCTTTTTTTTTCGAAAATATTATGCACACGCGGAATTCTATGCTCCCCCCTTTTTTTGAAAAATGTGGGCTGAACTCGATGGAGGTTGCCTACGTATCTCACATCCAGTGAGAATCGAACCCGCGTAGTTCGGTAAAACTAAGTACCCTTTATTTTTATTTATTTTTTTTTTTGAAAAATTAATCTTTACAACTCACACCAGACTATTACAATATATATATATATATATATATATATTATTCTTTCTTTTTTAGAAAAAGGTTTATTTGCACTAAACTAGAAGAATTATTCTTTTTTTCTCTCTCTCTCTCTCTCTCTCTCTCTCTCTCTCTCTCTCTCTTTTTTTTTACTTCTAATAATTACACTAATTTTTTTTAAGACCGGTCGACAATGCAAGTAAGCCTTCCAAATGATGTATCAAGTAGCACATACGTGAACATGATGGTCTCGAAGAGGATATCTGTCTTATACGGACCCGGCCCCTGTGCCGAGTTTCGCTAAGTCAAATGGACGTGATGCAAATAAAGCGAACCTACTAGGGATATCCGGCATGAGGTTTGTTCTTCTAGGTTTAAATCTTATTGGAGAAAGTATCTAGACTGGCTTACTCGAGCGGACAACTCGAGCCGAGGAGGGTCAGT
>NC_031990.1:19508876-19523215 GCF_001879085.1 Nicotiana attenuata
AGGATATAATAATATGTGTATGGGTCAAAGAGTTTTTTCAATTAAAGTGACAAAATTTGAATAGGGCTTATTTTATTGTTCAGAGTCGCCACTTGGAATTAATTTTTTCGGTGTTCCAAGTCACCATTTATTTGGATCCCTAGTCAAAGGAAGGTTTGACTCTATTTTAATCGGTCCGCGAAAACAAAGTTCGGGTAAGGAATTCTGTTGACCGGGGAGAAGGTATGAGGCATTCCCCGAGTCCCGTGGTTCTAGCACGGTCGCTTTATTGACTTAAACTTGGCTTGAACTAATTTTGGACAAACTGTGATTTATATTATTTTCATGTTTTACCTATCCGCTTTTATCTCTTGATTATTAAAAAAATTAAAGAATATTTTTGAATAATATAAAAAAAATGTCATAACCACACTACGCAAGTGAATGCGTGATCGACGAAATTTATTATTTAGTCATAACAGCGCTACGCAAGTAAATCCGCAGTCATGGCAAACAATTGTTAGCAAGTTATTTACTTCTGGGAAAATTACTACATTCTAAGAATTTAATTTTTGAAATTTATTAAAAAGTCAATTATCGCGCTACGCAAGCGAATCCGCGAGTTTGGCAAAGAGTTTATTAAATTAAAAATTAACTAGAAAACTAACGAATATTGCATGAGATTGTTGAATTAATTTATTGAATGTTAATCATCACGCTACGCAAGCGATTGCGTGAAGTTAAAGCGCGCCTAATATTTGCCAATCATTTAAATTAATAATAAAAGTGATTATACTTTCCCCCTTTTTATTTTTATTACTTATTCGACCGAAAAAAAGAACAAATATAACGTTATTAAAATTACTTTTTAACTAGCGCAGGACATTAAACCCGGGTGAACTTATGCTAAACTTTCATGATTTTGGGCCACTTATTTTATTTAACAAAAGACAAATTATTTATTTAAGGAAAAAAAAAACCCCGCTTACTTTCTATTGTCATTAGGCCTACAAATTTTAGCTTATTTGGCCCATGCTGCTTAAGAACTTCAACGACAAACACAACACAAATTGGAAGTACTCTTCTTAAGCCCAAATTGCTCATCACGTTGATGTCCAAATTAAAAACATTTTTTTTATTTTTTTCATAAAAGCAACTCGCATGCTAATCATTATCTTTGCTCTTTCATCTCCCTAATCAATTTATTTCTTAATGACTAACATGATATTTCTACTCATTTACACCAACATGGCACTAATCAGACTAAAAACTCGTTAGTAACGTAAACACCTTAAGTATTTGAATCCACTTTCATAATTACGAATCGCAACTAAATATAAAAAACTACAAAAAAAAGGGTAATACTTTAATGCTAAAGAGAAGAACCATATTATAACATTATGTTGACTATAATTTAAAGCATCAACACAATTGAAGCTAGAAGTCTTTCCTAGATAATTATACATGAACCTTAAAAGTAACTCACATAAAAGATCCCAAACTAAATAAACATAGCTAAAAATGAGGTCTTTTATCTTTTCCTTAAACTAAGTAAACTTGACAAAATGCAATTTCAACCATGTATATAAAGAAGAAAACGATAATCTAACTAATTTCTAACATATTTACATGATGATAATAGCAATATGACATTCATCTTGAAACAAAATCAAATCTAACATGCTCCATCAACCAAACCGGGATCAAATGCTTCTTATTACTATCAAGAATCTGCAATAAAAGAATTTGAAAGTTACCTGGTTTGCAGAATGATAAAATACAGCAGTGCAGCAACGAAAATTCAGCAGCAAAACAGTAGAAACAACAGCAACTCAAATGTTAAGACAACCCAGAAAACTCAACAAAGATGCTTGAAACTCGTAGCTATCAACTTCACACATTGCCTAATGGATGTTTCTATTTTTTTGTCAGAGTTTTTGCACTCAAATAATACTCACCAAGATTTGAAATTTCAGCTTGCTATCTATATTAAGCTGCTGATTTTTTCTCAAGATATGTGTTTTCTTAGAGTGTAAAGGATGTTCCAATTATGTAAGATGGAGTGTCTCTGAGTGCAAGATCTAGTTTTTTCTCTAATGAAGAAAAGGCAGCCCTTAAATAGGCAAAGAAAAACCAACTTTTTGGACAGATTTTGGTTCACCTCTAATCAGTCCAAAAGGGGTTGTATTTGTGTGCTAAAGGCTGTCCAAAAAGGTGAAAGGACAGCCTGAAATCTGCTATGGCAGGAGCCAAAGAGTCATTTCAGCCACCCTACTAATCAAAAGTAAGCTACCACTACCCTAAGTCATGATCAAACCCATAACAATTTCAGATTTTAACAACATCAATACCACCCTATTGATTTTGAACCAAAACAAATCACACAACTAACGATTGACGAAACAGAAAAAACTTAAACTAATTAGATTAAACAAATTGATTTGTACAAACTAAACATAGAACAAACAACTGAATTCACAAACTAATGCTCGAAATAGATTTTAAACGAGAACTGTTAATTATCCGTCAACGACTAACAACAACTAAATAAACGACTATTATAGCCGCTAATCAGAACCTAACTGTATGGAAACAACTGATTCATCTTGCGATCACAGAACGATTCATGGCTGAATCAAATAGAAAATCAAGCAACTACGCAAAAAATGAACTTGATCTATCGAATCGACAAGGATCAAAACGAGCAATTAATTATCGACAAGAAACATACGATTCAAACTGAATCTAAACCCAATTACAGAAGCAAAAATCAGAAAAATAAAAGGGGATCTAGGATTTTACCGTATACTCGAGTATCCGGGCAATGGCGATAGGCAGTGGTACAACTCGAGCGAGTGTCTAATGTCGATCATTATCGAAACCATGACTCCAAAGAATTGGATGCTAGTTTCGATAAAAATCAACAACAGAAACTCGCTTGAGGCCGGGGTGGAGAGAGAAACGGGAGGCAGTGGCGGTTGAGAGGTGGCTGTGACGGCGGCGGATCGGCAGTGGGGGGTCGCCGGAAAAATGAGGTCTTTATCTTTTCCTTAAACTAAGTAAACTTGACAAAATGTAATTTCAACCATGTATATAAAGAAGAAAACGATAATCTAACTAATTTCTAACATATTTACATGATGATAATAGCAATATGACATTCATCTTGAAATAAAATCAAATCTAACATGCTCCATCAACCAAACCGGGATCAAATGCTTCTTATTACCATCAAGAATCTGCAATAAAAGAATTTGAAAGTTACCTGATTTGCAGAATGATAAAATACAGCAGTGCAGCAACGAAAATTCAGCAGCAAAACAGTAGAAACAACAGCAACTCAAATGTTAAGACAACCAAGAAAACTCAACAAAGATGCTTGAAACTCGTAGCTATCAACTTCACACATTGCCTAATGGATGTTTCTATTTTTTTTGTCAGAGTTTTTGCACTCAAATAATACTCACCAAGATCTGAAATTTCAGCTTGCTATCTATATTAAGCTGCTGATTTTTTCTCAAGATATGTGTTTTCTTAGAGTGTAAAGGATGTTCCAATTATGTAAGATGGAGTGTCTCTGAGTGTAAGATCTAGTTTTTTCTCTAATGAAGAAAAGGCAGCCCTTAAACAGGTAAAGAAAAACCAACTTTTTGGACAGATTTTGCTCATTGGGCGTACCCATCGGCGTAGAGACGTTGACGGCCAAATTTGACCCTATACAATTAGTCCCTCCGTTCGTTGGAGACGCATTCGTTAGGCGTCTTCAATGAGCGGAAATGCAAAACTCGTCTTAGGAGAATTTGACCTCAACCTGGGGCGGCAACGTGCATGAGGCGAAATGTATGACGTTGTTGAGCCACTGACGCGTAGCTTCCTTTTCGGAATGACGTCATCGCCTGTATGCGTCACTATTATACTTACTCCCGAGGCGGTTCGAAGGATGATGTGACATTTTGGTTTCCCGCGCACGTTTTGAATCATGACTCTTCGATTTCTGCGCAACCTAACCCTATAAATGGGGGAGACTTCTGAAGGTGAGGAGCCTCCAGAGAGAAAGAGACGGCGGTTGATAATAGGCAAGGGGATAGCGACTGAAGACGAGAGGGTAAGTGAACCCCGTCAAGTGTCGAGGCCGGTTTTTATGGCCGATGCTATCCGTTCTGGTAGGTCGGTTCCCCAAAGGAGAGCTGTTGCCGATGCCAGCCCAGCCCGTGTTCCGGAGAGCGGTTCGTCGGCTGCTGTTGGAGAAGTGGGAGATGGTGCCGAGAGGGCGGACACTGAGGCCGCCCGTGGAGATGCAAATGGGTTAACGAGGGGTCCAGCCTATGTGGAGATGACGGCGGGTAGGTCCAACCGCCGAATTATGATCCCGGGAGGGTATAACTTGTTACAACACAGCGAGCAAGCCGCAACGGATATGACCTTGTTATGAGCGGCTGCTGAGCGTGAAATGCTAAAGGGTGTTAGTGACGGGGATCTATCCCGGAGGGTTGCTGGCGCGGCCTTGCAGGTAACTTTCAGTTTTCTTTGTGTGCCGTAAGGCTAACTTTGATGCGTACTGACTTGCCTCTCCTCTTTTTCTTCTCCTTTTTAGACTCTCATTTTGGAGGTGGAGAGAAGGCGGCGGGCGCAACAGAAGGCAGCCACTTTCAACAAGATGGCGAAGAAGTACCAACGGTGTCGTGCCAAGCATCGGGCGCTGGCGGACCTACTTAAGCAGGACCCGGAATTTCGGGTGTTCCGTGAGGGCCTTGAACAGTCGGAGGCCCAACTGAAATGGAGGGTGGCCGAGCTGGAGCAGGTCGATGAGCAGCTGATGACTGCTCTGGCTCGGAACATTGAGCTGGAGACTCTTCTTCAGTCGAAGGAAGAAGAATTGGAGGTTAGTCGTGGGGTAGCGGCGGAAGCTGCTGATTTGCGGACCAAGGTCGCTGCTTTGATCGCCGAACTCGATGCCAGGGCGTCTGAGATTGAAGTCCTTAAGCGTACTGCTGTACCAAGGCCTGATGAGGATGCGCATCGTGAGGCGCATGATATGTGGGTATACGCCGAGGCCAGATTAGTCGTATTCGAGGAAATCTTGGCTGCGGGTCGAGCCACTGAGGCGGAGGTTCAGGAGCAACGGCGCGTAGCCCGCGTCGCCCGCAAAACCTATGGGTATAGTTCTGACTCCCAGACCGGGCGGGCTATAACTCCGAAGACGTCAACCGTCTAGAATCCGGCTCTTGGATCTCTGCAACTTATCAACCCGGGAGCGGCGATGAACAAGGTGCGGTCAGGCGGGGGACGACGGTCGAAGCGGCGAAGCCTCTTAGGACTTGTAGCAATTTTGTTTGTTGTTGTCACGACCCCAAACCCGGTCGTGATGGCGCCCAACACAATTGCTAGGCAAGCCCGACCATTAACACTCTCAACCCGAACATGAAGCTCAAACCGATTAATTAATTAAATACTTAGATCAAATATCAAGACTAATAGTCGATTAATTCAAAGAAAAGCGTACGAAATACTAACATAAACAGCAACTCCCAAAGACCTGGGGTCATGAGTCTAGAGCCTCTAAATAATACAGAGTCAAGAATCCTCAACAATAAATATGTTCTAATATACGGAAAATAATAAAGGATAGGGGAGGAGTCGGGTCCTGCGGACGTCAAGCAGCTACCTCGACAACTCCTGAAACTCTGGAAACAGCAACTAGCTCAACTAAGCTCCCGAAGTACCTGAATCTGCACACAAGGTGCAGGGAGTAGAGTGAGTACTTCCAACTCAGTGGTAATAGGCATGTATAATGTCTGACAGTAAGAAATCCCAAATATAGCACAATGCAAAGCTATAACAAAATTAGTCAACACATTCCTCAATGAAACAGCAACAGGTAATGATAGGTAGAACAAGTAAATAACAATGCATGAATGCGATGCAATGCACATGACCGCTACGGCGCGTAGCCCGATCCATTTTGGTACCCGCGCTCACCGTGGGGGTTCAGACTCCGGAGGGGCTCCTACAGCCCAAGCGCAATATCATAGTAACATACGCTGCGGCGTGCAGCCCGATCCACTATCAGTCCAGCTATATGCATGCAAGCCACACAGGCACAGTCAACTTACCAGTTTTAGTTCCGATTATCAGTAATTATCAATTAGGTGTTTGAAACCTTAGAATTTTGCTAGTCATTTTAGGACAAATGTTTAGCTCAGGACTGATATCATGAAAACATGCTACAAATCACAGAAATAGTGATAATAATCCCTTCGGGATCCAAATAACCGGCACGAGCCCAAATATATCCATAACCATCCAAGTAGGAGGTTTACCAGCTAATTTATAGCCAACAACACAGTACAACATCACTCGGGCGGACTAAGCCATAGTCCCCAATCACATTCGACCCCGCACTCACCGTAGAGTACGTGTCTCGCCTCAATATAGCGTCACAGCGTGATATACCGGGGTTTCAAACCCTCAGGTCATCATCCACATCTATTACTCACCTCGAACCAGCCACGAGACTAGTCCGCTAAGCCTTTCCCTCTTGAATCAACCTCCTCAGGTGCCGAATCTGATCAAAACCACAAGGAATACATTAAAATAGGCTAATGGAACATAACCCAATCGAAAGAACTCGAAAAACACCCAAACACACGAAGTTGGCAAAACCCGAGCCCCGGGCCCACTTCTCAAAAAATTACAAAATTCACATTTCCAGAATCCTCGTCTCACCACGAGTCCATACATACCAAATACACAAGAATCGGAGTCCATTTGACCCCTCAAATCGCCAATTTAGACTCTCTTAGGCTTCAAGCCCTAACCTCCATTTTTACCCTTTAATTCCTTGAATTTTCAGTGTTTAATCCTTGTTTTTGTACCCTAACAACATTATTTGAGGCTACAAGTTCATACCTGATGGAATCCCCTTTGAAATCTCTCCAAATCGCCCAAAAATCCTCTTTGCCCGAAGTCTAAAATGTTTCTTCTCTTTTTCCAAAATCGTGAACACCATTCACTTTATTTCCAGGTCTATTGCGGTCCCGCTACCGCTTATGCGGGACCGCTTCTGCGGCCATATGACCGCTTATGCGGTTTTCACTTAACTCCCCCAGGTGCCGCTTTTGCGACTAAAAGCCCGCTTATGCGGTTTCCCCTCAACCGCTTCTGCAATGGATTGTCCGCTTATGCGGACCCGCTTTTGCGGAAGGGCTTCCGCTCCTGCGGACATGCCAGGCCCCCTCGAGGACCGCTTCTGCGACACCATAGCCGCATCTACGGAACCGCTTATGCGGCTCCTTTTCCGCAGATGCGGAAATACCAGAAGCCAGATACACCAGACCTGCAACAAACATCCAAATTCACCGTTTAACCACCCGAAATCACACCGAGGCCCCCGGGACCCCAACCAAAAACACCAACACATCCTAAAACCTTATTCAAACTTGCTCCAATCCTCAAAACACGTCAAACAACGCTGAAATCATTAAAACACATCGGATTCAAGCCTAGTTTTCATCAAAACTTCCGCAATGCGCATTCAATCAAAAACCCGACCAAACAACGTCCGAATGACCTGAAAATTTGTAGAAAATCACCTAACGAAGCTACTGCAACTCTCAGAATTCCATTCCGACCCTCGGATCAAAATCCTACCTATCAACCGGAATTTGCCAAAATTCAAACTTCGCCAATTCAAGACTAATTCTACACCGGACCTCCAAATTCCATTCCGATCGCACTCCTAAGTCACAAATCATCCCCCGAAGCTACCCGAACCACCGGAACTCACATCCGAGCCCTCTAACTACATAGTCAACTTCCGGTTGACTTTTCAAAAATAAGGTTCCTTCTAAGAGGCTAAGTGCCATATTTCCAACTAAAACCAATCCAATTCTACCCGATCAACTCAAATACTGATATTGAAACATAGAACAACATAATATGGGGAAAACGGGGCGGTAACTCACGTGACGACGGGCCGGGTCGTCACAGTTGTATTTTGGAATGTAAATGGGACCTTTTGTAAGGTCAGGTGTACATATATTTTTTGAATGATAATGAAAGTCGTACTTTTGTTGTCATTCTTTTCCTTTTGTATCTTTTATTTTCGGTACCTCGTCTTCGCAGAGCGGGTGTTCACTTGTAGGATTTTCAGTGTGTTTCTCGAACGTTGTCTGTGTTATCCGCCGATAGGATGCGGCTTCGACGCTAGATAGTGGTGGCTTTAGCTAATAATGGCATCACTTCAATTGTTATTTGAGTGCCTTTCGTCGTAGTCGAACAGGATTGGCGACCGTTGGCGACGATGGCCTTAGCCATAATACTGTCGATGGCCTTAGCCATGTACGTAACTTCGACTGTCGTCGAATTACTTGTTTGTAGTGGTCGAGCTGGGTCGATTTATTGACGAAAATGGCCTTAGCCATAATACTGTCGATGGCCTTAGCCGTGTACGTTGGAGATGGCCTTAGCCGTTCATACATTGGAGATGGCCTTAGCCGTTCATTCATTGGAGATGGCCTTGGCCGTTTATACATTGGATATGGCCTTAGCCGTTCATTCATTGGAGATGGCCTTAGCCGTTCATACATTGGAGATGGCCTTAGCCGTTCATACATTGGATATGGCCTTAGCCGTTCATTCATTGGAGATGGCCTTAGCCGTTCATACATTGGAGATGGCCTTAGCCGTTCATTCATTGGAGATGGCCTTAGCCGTTCATACATTGGAGATGGCCTTAGCCGTTCATTCATTGGAGATGGCCTTAGCCGTTCATACATTGGAGATGGCCTTAGCCGTTTATACATTGGAGATCATGCTAGTCCGGCCTTAGCCGCTCATACATTGAAGATGGCCTTAGTCGTTCATTCATTGGAGATGGCTTTAGCCGTTCATACATTGGAGATGGCCTTAGCCGTATATACATTAGAGATCATGCTAGTCCAGTCCCTTTGTCATGTCAGTCAGGAGAGCGTATGGAGTGGCTGGTATGACAAACTTGTTCCGCAAATATCTCCAGGTGTCCCTCTGCCGCCTCGTTAAAAACCTCCCCGAGAAAACCCAATTGGGACAAAACTCGGGTAAGGGAAAAAGAGTGCGACTCGGGAGACGCCTTTCAGAAATGGAAATACTTGAGGTGGGCGACGTTCCAATTGTTTTGGAGCATTTTTCCTTCCATCGTTTCTAATTGAAATGCTCCTTTACTTGCTGCCGCTGTGATTTTGTAGGGTCCGTCCCAGTTGGTGCCCAGTTTTCCTTCGCTTGGGTCTTTTGATGCCAATGTTTTGGCTTTGAGGACGTAGTCCCCCACTTTGAGTAGTCTTATTTTGGCTCTCATGTTGTAGTATCTTTCGACTTGTTGTTTCTGAGCCACCATTCTTATGTGGGCCATTTCTCTTCTTTCCTCGGCCTCATCGAGGTCTTGAAGTCTGTTTATGTCGTTCTCTGCTCCGCTGGCATGTGAATACCTTAATCTTGGTTCGCCGACTTCGACTGGTATGACCGCGTCGGTTCCGTAGACCAGTGAGTACGGCGTTTCTCCTGTGGAGGATTTGGGCGTGGTTCGGTGTGCCCATAACACTTCCAGTAGTAGCTCGGGCCATAGCCCTTTGGCTTCCTCGAGTTTCTTCTTCAGTATGTTCAGTATTGCTTTATTGGAAGACTCTGCTTGGCCGTTGGCGGCAGGGTCATATGGCGTGGAGAGTATCCGCTTGATACGCCATTTTTCGAAGAATTCTGTTATCTTTTGGCCGATGAATTGCCGTCCGTTGTCACAGCTGATTTCCTTGGGGATGCCGAAACGGCAGATGATACTCTTCCATATGAAGGCGATGACTTCTTGTTCGCGTATTTGGGCGTACGCTCCTGCTTCCACCCACTTGGAAAAATAGTCAGTTAAAACTAATAGAAATTGTACCTTTCTTCGTCCCGCTGGTAGGGGACAGACTATATCCATTCCCCATTTGATGAAGGGCCATGGGGAAGTGACTGAGTGAAGTAGTTCTCCTGGTTGGTGTATCATGGGGGCATACTTTTGGCATTGTTCGCATCGGCGAACATATTCCGATGCGTCTTTCTTTATAGTGGGCCAATAATAGCCGGCTCGTATTATGCAGCGCACGAGGGCGCGGTTACCTGTATGGGCGCCGCAATGGCCTTCGTGTACCTCTTCAAGCACTGGTCGAGTTTGTTGCGGCCCTAGACACTTGGCTAGGGGTCCGCCAAACGTCCTTTTGTAGAGCTCGTGGTTTATCAGGCAATATCGGGCGGCCTGTACGCGGAGCTTCTTGGCCTCTTTTTGTCGAGTGGGACTNTCTCTTCAAAATCGCCCAAAAATCCTCTTTGCTCGAAGTCTAAAATGTTTCTTCTCTTTTTTTTTTCCAAAAATCGTGAACACTGTTCACTTTATTTCCAGGTCTATTTTCGCTTCTGCGGTCCCGCTACCGCTTATGCGAGACCGCTTCTGTGGCCATATGACCGCTTATGCGGTTTTCACTTAACTCCCCCAGGTGCCGCTTTTGCGACTAAAAGCCCGCTTATGCGGTTTCCCCTCAACCGCTTCTGTGATGGATTGTCCGCTTATGCGGACCCGCTTTTACGGAAGGACTTCCGCTCCTGCGGACATGCCAGGCCCCCTCGAGGACCGCTTCTGCGACACCATAGCCGCATCTTCGGAACAGCTTATGTGGCTCCTTTTCCGCAGATGCGGAAATACCAGAAGCCAGATACACCAGACCTGCAACAAACATCCAAATTCACCGTTTAACCACCCGAAATCACCCCGAGGCCCCCGGGACCTCAACCAAAAGCACCATCAAATCCCAAGACCTTATTCAAACTTGTTTCAATCCTCAAAGCACGTAAAACAGCGCTGAAATCATTAAAACACATCGGATTCAAGCCTAGTTTTCATCAAAACTTCCGAAATGCGCATTCAATCAAAAACCCGACCAAACGACGTCCGAATGACCTGAAAATTTACAGACATATCCAAAATCACCCAACGGAGCTACTGCAACTCTCGGAATTCCATTCCGACCCTCGGATCAAAATCTCACCTATCAACCGGAATTCGCCAAAATTCCAACTTCGCCAATTCAAGCCTATTTCTACACCGGACCTCCAAATTCAGTTCCGACTTCACTCCTAAGTCCCAAATCATCCCCCGAAGCTACCCGAACCAACGGAACTCACATCCGAGCCCTCTAACTACATAGTCAACTTCCGGTTGACTTTTCCAAAACAAGGTTCCTTCTAAGAGGCTAAGTGCCATATTTCCAACTAAAACCAATCCAATTCTACCCGATCAACTCAAATACTGATATTGAAACATAGAACAACATAATATGGGGAAAACGGGGCGGTAACTCACGTGACGACGGGCCGGGTCGTCACATCCTCCCCAACTTAAACAATCGCTCGTCCTCGAGCGTACCCAGAGTTGTACTAGACGCCAACCAATAGCCGAATGACCTTACCAAGCATATACCCGGGGTGATCCCACGTCACCCTATCTCACATAGGTCCGATAACACAACATGGCTGAAATTACCCAATCCAATCTAGCCCATAATTCACAAAACTACCTTTTCACTTCTGAAACCATCAATACGATCAAACCTCGCACATATACTTTGAATAGGTCCGAACCAGTTATAATATCCCATACCTGTAACCTCCGAGAATCACATGATATACCACATAATCCAACACTTGAAACGATAACTTCTATCCACAGCAGTTGTCCACAACAACCATATACCGATAGAAACCTCTTATTAGCTAAAGTCTCATTCCAACACTTCATATCCTACCAATGATAATGAAACACACAGCAAACCGTAACCATTTCTCAGATCAACCACTCATGAAACCACTTCCTTTTTGACTAATACCACCGCAGATTTCCGAATTCATACTCAATGGAGGGCCTCCATTCTCTAGTCAAGAACTCTCTCTCCCATTTCTATTGCACAAGCTAACTGCCAGGACTGAATCCTTCTACCCAAAACAAACTAAGCAAGCTGTTAGAACTCAAGAGTCATGCTGCACAGTACCGGTAAAAGCTCATTACCTTGATCACATACGAAGAATTAATCATACCCTTACCATACCGATTCGGTCCACTATCAAGCTATTCCATCTATCAAATTTCCCTTTTTATTCCTCATCCACCTGATATTTCTCCCTCGCTGTAGCATCACAATGCCTCAATCCAGGCTTACCAGACGAGACTCGCACACAAGGCCACACTGTCTAAGACCCATAAGCCACTGAATACTTTCTCAATGCTCCCCAGAAATACCACGTTCCAGAATACTTTACTTGAAGAACTTCCTGCGAATCTGAATTCGTTACCATTACTTTCCAGATACTGATACATAGAACCCCATAATTAACATAAAATACCACAAGTCTTGATCTTTTCTAATGAAAACACGGTCTTTGGTCACATACACAACCTTAAAACACCTGAGTGCTACATGTAGAATCTTGAACACATTAGAACCATTCTCAAGAGTCATCCACTCTTATACAAACTGCAAATTACCCGACTTAACGAACAGAACCACTCGTACCTTATTAGCACTCTGAAACCGCAGCGTACGACCTCATTTCAATACAAACAAGCATCTTCCTTCTCTATACACTGGGCAATTCTTCACTCACAACAGCTCAAGACATCCTATTATTTTCACACATCTACGAAGCGCCATATAACCTTTACCGAAATTTTCCTTCACACGTGCCATCCTCGGCTCAATTTCTGCAACCAGAACTGCTTCGCCAACATACCTCGAAACGGAACCAACATAGCACATAACCGTGCAAGCAGCTAATCAACAGCAACCTCCCCAACTTGGCTCGAAACCATATATCAAGGCATACTCGATAACCCATAATACTTTTACTCTAATGATGTCACAATATCATAGTGAGGTTAAACTCAAATCATCTACCAGTTCGTGAAAACACAGATCATCTAGTACCGTATTCCTCTACACATCTCGCATTCATCTCTACCTCGGTTGAGTCCACTCTCTTAAGCGACCCAAATTTTCAAATTACGACACGTACCTTTCATTTACACATGGGATCTTCTAACGTACACATAAGGGGAATACCACTCAAGAACACTTCGTAGGAGATAACCCACCTGCTTCGCCTCAATTTAGTATTTCAGCACACCTTCCACCATCATACACATAGCACAGTCATCTAGTCTTCCTGAGTCTGAACTCATACCGCCACATGTAATGCACTTCACTCCCCAACTAGGAGACACGAATATATTCTTCACGCGCCCATAACTTGGGGCTACACAACAGATCACAATAGGAAACAAACACTTAACAGCTCATCTATTATCCAGCAGACTCCTTCGTCACTACCAAGATCACGTAGATACATCTCACAGTACTATCATACTCGTCACATGGATGTCCAACCGCCGTTCTGGCTAATAAGGACAATACCGAACACATACGTTCAAAACATTTACTCACACAATCAGCACCTCGGTGCTCAAGCCATAGGCAAAGATCCGGCCTCAAGTCCTCCAGACTGGCCCGACATACTCACAAGGATTACCTCTCGCCCCTCGATCGGGGAATCACAAGCCATCAAGGCACATATAATACTGAGCGCTCGCGTGCGCATACAGACGTGTGGAAGGAATTTCAAGAGTTATATCTCAAGCTGAATCAAGTACGCACGATAAGAATTCCAAGAAAGTGAAGTTTTCCTAAAGGTTCTGCACCCTCTCGAGGAGAAATACAGGCGTCCCCGTATAGTTCCGCGAGACTCTACTAAACCGGCTCATGACTCATGAGGCCTAGTAACCTAGGCTCTGATACCAACTTGTCACGACCCCAAACCCGGTCGTGATGGCGCCCAACACAATTGCTAGGCAAGCCCGACCATTAACACTCTCAACCCGAACATGAAGCTCAAAACCGATTAACTAATTAAATACTTAGATCAAATATCAAGACTAATAGTCGATTAATTCAAAGAAAAGCGTACGGAATACTAACATAAACAACAACTCCCAAAGACCTGGGGTCATGAGTCTAGAGCCTCTAAATAATACAGAGTCAAGAATCCTCAACAATAAATATGTTCTAATGTACGGAAAATAATAAAGGGATAGGGGAGGAGTCGGGTCCTGCGGACGTCAAGCAGCTACCTCGACAACTCCTGAAACTCTGGAAACAGCAACTAGCTCAACTAAGCTCCCGAAGTACCTGAATCTGCACACAAGGTGCAGGGAGTAGAGTGAGTACTTCCAACTCAGTGGTAATAGGCATGTATAATGTCTGACAGTAAGAAATCCCAAATATAGCACAATGCAAAGCTATAAC
>NC_031990.1:19528666-19534305 GCF_001879085.1 Nicotiana attenuata
CGTTCCTCGATGGAACTCACATAGGACGTTTGATTTCCTCGTGGCAGGGCTGATTTCATCTTCTGCGGCCACTGCACTTTGGTGCCCAGCTTCTCCAGTGCGTACACTATTTCTGAAGGAGACACACAAAAGTTATGGGCGGATAATAAAGGAGGCGTACCTCTTTCGTTTCGGAGTGGGGCGACGTGTCGCTGTAGCGCGCCGTATGCCTTGGTGGTGGATGGGAGGATCTGCTGTATGGTTGGTGTCGGTCTTTGTTAGAGCGTGGGAGTTGTTCTCGCTGTCCTTCATTGCGTCGATCCCTCCTTGTTTCTGAGTGTATCGTTGTTAGCCGTTGGGTCGGCCCATTAAGATCGTCCTCGTCCGCTCGTACCTCAGCGCAATAGGCGTTGTGGATTTCCTCCCATGTGGTAGGGGGATATTTCATGAGGCGGCTTAGTAGCTTCTTGGTTGCCCTCGAACTATCCCTGTTTAGCCCGTTCTGGAAAGCGGCGACTGCCATACCTTCCGATACGTTTGGTAGACTCATCCTTACCCTATTAAACCTGGCTAGGAATTCCCTGAGTCCCTCCCCTGCTGTTTGCCTGACGGCGAAGATGTCGTTGACCCTTGCTTCCGCTTTCTTTGCACCTGCATGGGCGGTGACGAACTTATCCGCCATTTCCTCGAACGTTGATATCGCCTTAGCTGGTAGCTGAGAGTACCACGTTAGGGCCCCTCCTGTCAACGTCTCACCAAACTTCTTCAGTAGCACCGATGGTACCTGTTCTTTTGATAGGTCGTTGCCCTTCACAGCAGTGACATAGTGGATCAAATGATCCTCGGGATCTGTGGTTCCGTCATATACCCTCAAGTAGGGTGGCATCTTGAAGGCTTTTGGGATGGGGTGAGGGGCAGCTTCTTCAGTGTATGGTTGTTCAACGAACCTCCCCACGTCGCGTTTTGGTAGCAACTTGGGAGCACCGGGGATCTTGTCTACCCTCTCCTGATGTTCTTTCATTTGGTCGCAGAGTGCCTTGTTTTCATTCTCCATTTCTTCCATCTTCTTTAGGATGGCTGTTAGCGTGCCGTCGTTGGTCTGTGCCTCGATGGGTTTGTTATTTGCTCGTGCAGCTTCAGGTTCACCCACGGTAGCAGTGGTACCTACCGTTGGTATACACCTGACGTTATTTTGCGGTGACTTCTCAACCAAGCCACTCAGAGTGCTTGTTAGACATTCTTCCAGTAGCTTCTTGACCACCGGGGGTGCTTCCTTAGCCGCAGATGTGGAAGCTCCTTTTTCATGCAAGATCGTCAGATCTTTGGATGGGGAAGATGAGATCTCTGCACCTGGCGTGATGCTAGGGGTTGCATTCAAAATGCCCTCGTCACCAGCCTCGTTGAGAGGATCAAGGAGATTGGCTGTAACACCCACTATCGCTTTCATTCTGGTTTTTTTTTTATGCCATCTTTTGTTTTCGTGTGGTGTAGAGAATGGTAGTTGGTTGCTCTCTAGGTGGATACTATGATTTTGATTCTCGAAATCCCCACAGACGGCGCCAAATTGTTTGGCTCAAAAGTTATCGATGTACTTTGCAAGCTTAAAAAAAATCAAAAGTAGGAAAGGGTAAATCGTAATCAAATATAGTAGACCTAGAGATGAAAAATGAAGTTGTTGTTGTAGATCTAATAGTGTAAAATGATAATATGAACTCAAAAGAAAGTATTCGTTAGAGATAGAGATAGAGAGAGAGTAGGAGAAAATGAGAGAGTTGTATTATTCTAGAATCCCCCCTTTTACAATGTGAAGATCTCCCTTATATAGTAGGAGACATCCCTCGAAATAATCAAAAAGATAGAAAAATAGGTAACGTTTTCCTAGTGAAGACAAGTCTTAAACGATGTCGCTTTTGTCCCCACGTTCAAATCGTACTCTTACGTTAGTTGACGTATACTCATTGGGCATACCCATCGGCATAGAGACGTTGACGGTCAAATTTGACCCTATACACAAATTAAACATGTGGATGTGGTTGTGGTTGTCGACGTGAAGTGGTAGGTTATCCACTGATCTTTAAGACACCCCATTTGCGAGGGAGAATATGGCGCGGTTTGCCAATTTCATTTTCTTTTTTTTTTTCATTTTTTTTCATTTTCTTCAACTCTTTTAAAATGGTGATAATGAAATGATACTAACATTATTTAATAAGGTAGTTGCCTTAATTCAATCGGTACAAATCAATGACACTTTCCTTCTTTATTGTGTACTAAATGAGAAATTTCCTTTAATTTAAGCATAAAACCTTGCTTTATTTATTTATTTTTTTAATATGGAATTTGCAATGAATGCCGTAATTTATGGCTGATTTCCTGCTTATTGATTTGGATGTTCCTTGTTTTTTTTCTTTTAATGAAGCAAATCGAAATACTCCCTCGAGACACAAATTTCTAGTCATTTTGACGAATTAAGTTTATTATAAAATATTTGACGTTTAAAAAATAATAAAAAGCCATTTATTATTATTTTTTCTACAAATCGTTCCTTAGTGTTTCAATTATATAACTGTTAATACCTTGTCAAGAGTGAGTGTACGGTAATAACAAAGTATTTTAACATGTGAATTTCATTCAAAGTTTCCTAGTCTACACTAAAGCTCCACTAGATTGAATGATAAACAGTAAAGATACCAATAAACTGAAAGTACAACGACTAATAACTTTAACGCAATTCCAACCATAGAGGGCCAAATTTGGATTTTAAATTTATTTCCTTTTATATTACTCCTTTGATCCAATTTAACGGGGCAGTGTTTGATTGGACTCGAAATTTAAAATTTTATTATTTTTTAAAATTTATAATCTATAAATTATACATATTTGTGTGATTATAAATTATTTTTGTATAATTACTTTATTAAGAGTAAAATAGAAAATTTAACTTTATATTATTTTTAAATATAAAAATATGTTATTCTTGTTTGAATGAACTGAAGTATGCCAACGCCACACAAAATGGGAATTGGGACATAGGAGTAAGGGTGTAATGTAGGCCGGGCCCGGGCCTAAACGGGCCTCGTGGGCCGGTTTCAAGTGGGCTCGGGCTTCGTGGGCCGGTCTCAAACGGTCCCGGTCTTCTTGGGCTTTTAGTAGGAACCGGACCAGGACCACGAACTAATGGTCTCGGGCTAAGTGGGCCGGTCCCGGGCCTAATTGGGCCCAACGGTTAGATATTTCAAAAAAAATTTTTAAAAAAAATTGTTATCTAAGGCAATTCCTTGTAAAAACTATTTTATAGAATTGTGAATTCAAATTTAAACACAAAAATATTGTAAAGAGATATTCAAAACAATGCATTATAATTTTATTATAGCATTAACAAAACATTGCAATTTCTTTCTTAGTCTTCCTCCCCCCATGGAATGAGCACAACAAGGTACTAATACCACAATTGAGAAGAAAAATAAATTAATCGAGATGTGCCAAAATACAAGTTACATGCTAATTTTACATTGTATCTCTTACAAAATTCATAAATCCCTCAAGGTTCGGAGGAATTTCCGTTGGTGGTGGCGGAAAAAAAACTTGTTCTTTACCGCTTCCGTGAAGCTGCATCCTCCGCAAGTTCAGCTAGCATTTCTTCGTTAGCTTCGTCTACCTCTGGGTGTGATTCAGCAAGTCCAAAATTTCTTTATTCCGAATGGATTAAATCTCTGAAAAGTACTGATTTTTCCAACCTCTCCCTCATAGACGCTCTATAATCACCGAATTGAAGTCTTGCTTGACTGAAAGCGCTATCTGATGCCACTGTTGAAGCTTGAATGGTTAAAATGTCTCGGGCTATCCTTGAAAGAATCGAAAAGTATTTTTCTTTGTCCTTCCACCATTCCAAAATATTAAAGAAACCGTTGGAATTCACTTCCTCAATTCCCTGTGACAAATAAACTTTAGTTATGAACAATCACTAGTACTAGAACCTTGAGAACCCCTGAACCCGGCCCAAGCAGTAAGTGTTCTTATTCCCGCAGTTCTTTTAGATGATTAAGAACTAGAAGAAGAAGGAGTTGGAACATTTAGTCTAGCATTATTTATTGCAATTTGATAAGCACTATAAATAGTTTGAGCATTTATTTTAATCGAGGTTTGTGCTTCCGAATGTGTAAACAACTCCTCATCTTCAAGTGCTAAACCATTATAAACAGATTGATACCAATATTGATGACCTCCTAATTTCATAGTAGGATTTAACAAGGCAGCAACACCATAAATAGGGGGAATAGGGAAAAATTATTTTTTAAATTTCTTTCTCATAGAATCAATAGCATGTTCATAAATTTTCCCACCCTCTGAAAAATAAGCAAACAAATTTGCAAGTTATGCAATATAAACTAAACAGTTAGAAATAGTAGGATAATATTGCACAGAAAATTTATTTTTAGCAATATGAAATTTTTCTAAAAGATCTACAAGCATCTTAACATTAGCCCAATCCGCATTTGTAAGGTGCTCATCATCATCACTTACATGAGCACTAAATGTTGAGTTTATGGGGTTTCTATATTTATATGCAACAACTAAACTTTCATAAAGTATTATAACTATCAAGAATAGGAGCAAGTGGAGGGCGGGTATGGGGTTTGGGTAGGGGATCCCGGGGAATTGGAGGAGCAATAGATTGGCCACTAAATCACGAGTCTTGAATTTTTCCTTATTTTTACTAAATATTTTTTTTAACGAAAAATCCATCTTATTAATCAAACAATACAAAAGTAAATAAAACAAAACAAAACTATAATATTAAAACTTAAGAGTTGGAACGAGTTTACCGAATTGACGAACAACTTGTTGAAAATTATATATCGTTGAAGACTTGAATACTTCACTTCACCAACTTCACAATTTTTTACAAATTGCAACAATAAAGTAAGCAATTATAGAAGATAATTAGAGAGTGAGATTGAGAGAGATAGATGATTTTGTGAGAAAAATGAAAGAATGAGGGGGTATTTACAGTTGAAAATAGGGAAAAAAGTATAACTATAAAAAGTTTGGGGTTAAAACAAAGTTGAGGAGGGGGGAGAGGGTTAAATGGCTATTTTAGAAATAGGAAACGACTATTTTTGCAAGCCAACGATCATTTTTTAAACTTTTGTAACGGCTAAAAAAAATTTTGGAATATTTTTTTTTTAAAAATAGCCGTTGGGCCCGTTTGAGCCCGTTTAGGACGGTTGAACCGGCCCACATAGGAGCCGGTCCCGGGCCCAAACGGGTAGAAATGGCGTGGGGTAGCTACTGTTTAAGCTGGTATTTACTTTTTATCCAGCATTTTTAATGCTTAGCAATAGTAGCCACTAGTCTATTAAAATTAATATGAAAAGACTGTGTTACCCTTTCTTCTATCTCTTTTCTCTCTGATCCTACGTATACAAATATTGCAGGATAGACTGCTTGTTGTTCTTCCTCTTTTGGTACCATTGATGAGGAATGGAAAACTTGTTTGCTATCAAAGTTGTTTGTAGGGTTTACACTAGTTGCTAGTATCTTCTTCTTCAATTTAGTATTCCAGTGATTTTTCACATCATTGTCTGCTCTTCCTGGTAGCTTAGATGCTATACAGACCATCTGCAAATTCAAAAATAAAACTAAAATACTCGGGTCACTCT
>NC_031990.1:19534405-19551539 GCF_001879085.1 Nicotiana attenuata
ATAGAGGAAAAAAGCGTTAAACAAAACGTTTGACAGATTAATACAAAAATACAGAAGAAAGAAGCATTTCGTAAAGGNTGTTTAAGAACCCTAGTTCGAAGGTGAGGAGTTATTTTAGAAAAACCGGAAAAACCTTTGAGGAAAACAACAAAAGCTCATAATATACACAGATCTAAGACAGATCTAAAAGAAATCGGAAAATATTAGGAGTTAGGGTTTCAGAGAACCCAGAGAAGATGAGAAAACCTTAAAGTGTTACCGGTTTTAGCCGGAAAAGCCATATATCTTACTCAAACAGCCATGGATGGCCGGAAAATCGCGTGAAAGACCATGGATAGGAGTTGAACCGCTCCAGGTTCACCTGAGGACCTCAGGGTAGTGTTAAACCGGCGTGGGGTGAAGAAGAGGCCAGGAGATGATAAGAGGCCATGGTTTCCGGCGAGGGAGGTGACCGGAGAAGGTGGACAGGGTCCATCGGAGAGGAGGAGAGAAAAGAAGGTTCTAGAGAGAACCAGAGATAGAGAGAGGGAGTTAGAGAGGTCGGTTGAGAGAGAAATAAGAGGGGGAAATGAGAGATGGGGGGGTAGTCATTAGGGTTTAATATGGTATGAGGGGATCTGGACCGTTGATTAGAATTGATTAACGGTATTGGACCAGGGATTGGGTCGGGTATGGTTTGGGTTTGGGCTTGGGTCTGATGGGTTGTTTAATTGGGTTTGGGGTTGGTTTGATTTAGGTTATAATTTAAATAAGAGTGGATACTTGTTAAATACCCAACTAAATTAGATAAATAATTAATAAAAATAGCTAATAATTAGATAAAATGAAATTAAAACTAAATAGGTGAAATTAAGGTAATTAACTAATATGAAAAATATGAAATGATTGATCATTGAATTAAAATAGCATAAAGTGTACAATTAGGCTATAATTGCAAAATTGTTGTAATTATAGCCAAACAATGCCGAATTGGCTAATTTGTGAAATAGTTAAATCCAAATAGGATTAAAAATGATATATTGAGCTAAGAAATACTTTAAAATTACTTGTAATGCAATTTATGAATAATTATTGGATATAAAATACTGATTGAATCAGAAAAATAAATTGATAATAATATGGAAAATTATGGAAAAATACCAATTATTATAAAAAGTGATTTTGAAGGCATATATGCAAATTTAAAAATAGTTCGAGGAAAAATTGGGTATCAACACCCCGGTCCTGAAAGGCGTAGACTCGAGGAAGTTCATACAGAGGCCGTTCCCGGAGGAAGCGGCTCCGAAGCCCATTCCAAAGAAGTTCAGAATGCCGGAACTCCCGAAATACAACGGGACCTCAGACCCCAACGAGTACGTTACCGCCTACACGTGCGCAGTGAAGGGAAACGACATAAAAGACGACGAGATCGAGTCCGTCTTGCTGAAGAAGTTCGGGGAAACGCTCTCGAAGGGGGCCATGATGTGGTACCATAATCTAGCTCCCAACTCCGTAGACTCATTTGCCATGCTGGCAGACTCCTTCATAAAGGCACACGTCGGTGCCATTAAAGTAGCAACGAGGAAGTCTGACGTATTCAAGATCAGGCAAAGGGAAAACGAAATGCTGCGAGAGTTCATATCTCGCTTTCAAACGGAACGAATGGAACTACCCCCGGTCTCCGACGACTGGGCGGTGCAGGCCTTCACTCAAGGCCTGAACGAGCGGAGTTCAGTGGCCTCAAGGCAGCTGAAAGAAAATCTAATCGCGTATCCTGCCGTAACCTGGCCGGACGTCCACAACCGATATCAGTCAAAGATCAGGGTCGAGGATGATCAATTAGGAGCCCCTTCGGGCTCAGTATACCCGAGCAGGCTCTTAGCGAAGGAATCAAGGCCAAATAGAGAAAGATATCAGCCATACACCAAAGATAGGAGAAATGCCCCAAGACGCAACCTGCCTCGCAACGACCGACTGATCAACCGAGTGCGGAATCCTTGAGGACCCATTAACAGAGTCGGATTCGACGGAAACACGGGGCCAACAGGGGCACCACACCTATTAGAATACAACTTCAACATTGATGTTTCAGACATCGTGTTCGCCATCGGCAAAATAAAGGATACCAGATGGCCCAGGCCTGTACAATCAGATCCGTCCCAAAGGAATCATAACTTGGTATGCGAATTTCACAACACGCATGGCCACAGAATCAAGGACTGTCACCAGCTACGAGAGGAAGTAGCGAGGTTACTCAGTAAGGGTCATCTCAGAGAACTCTTGAGTGACCGAGCCAAAAATCAGTTCTGAGAAAGAGAGACGGCCAAGAAGAACGAAGCTAACGAGCCACGACATGTTATCCAAATGATATTAGGGGGCATCGACGCTTCCCAGGAACCCGTGATGAGAAGGACAAAAATATCCATCGCCAGAGAAAAGCGAACTCGGGGATACGTACCCGAAGATGCCCTCACATTCAGCGAGGAGGACTCCGAGACCCTGTCCTTACCTCATAACGACGCGCTGGTAATCTCTTTCCTTGTAAATACGTTTCAAATAAAACGTGTACTCGTGGATCCAGGAAGACAACTCTATTCCCGTTTGGGAATTGGGTTTTTTGGAATTGAAGAGTCACCACCTAATGATTGAGTGCATTAGGACACTAAGAAGGGTTCTTTAGTTGGAAAACCAGAGTTCGGGTAAGGGCTAGAAATTATCTCAAGGGGAAGGTGTTAGGCACCCCTCAAGATCCACTAGTGTGGTTCCCGGCCATGCTATGTTGTGACTTTAATGTAAATAGATACACAAAGGATTTTACACATAAGGGTTGCAAATAAATACGTGACAAGTATGTGGGATCAAGGTCTAGATGATCTACAATTTGTTTAAAAGGGGGACTAAACGCAGGAAATTAATCAATACATTGAATAAACAAAGAAGAAAAATTTGGAAGAAAAGGCATAATGCAGTAAAATTAAGGAGGAGTTTTGAGTAGTTAAAAAGACAGGATTTTATTGATATTAAACAAAGTTGTATAAGAAAAGGGGTCCTAGGTTTATAAATCACATGGATCATCCACACAACACCGGTAATCAATTGTACGCGTAGTGTTATCGTGTGATCATCATCTCCATGTCTACCCTTCCCACCCCGTTAAGGTATTAAGCGAGAAATAGTCTCGTTTACTTATTGCATGCTATTACCCGTCCCACCTATCAATCCTGGAGGCTTTTAGGACTACTAATACTAAAGGGAGGAAGCTTGGTTTTCAGAGGTTTAAAAAGGTTAAAATACTAAGGCGTCAAGCAAAACACATGAAAGCAGTTATGGGAGCACAAAACAATTAAGGCTCAGATAAACCTCCTTTAATCACAGAAAATCATGTAGTTTAGCATGTCTTACATGTACTGATTAGGTCGAAATTATGCTTAACGTTAGGCAGGCTGGTTCATTACATATTTTCAGGCAGGAAGTTCGCATTAGGCTCGCCTGGCTGCAACTTATCGAAGACTAGTGCAATTAATTAACTACATACTTATTTGCCTACGTGATGGCCTATAGGCATGGCATCTACTGGTTTCAGGAATAAAGAAACAAACTGATTAAGAAAAGTTGCCAGTTTTAACAGAATGATGTGAGTTCTGTAATTAGTGCTAATCTTAAAACGAGTGATTCAGATTTGATTGATAATTCCTATAGGCATGCTTTCTAGCGTCATTAATTTAAACACTTTTTATAGGCGTAGCGAAAGCGCAGAAATACTATAAGCATGGTATCTGAATACTGTTAGTTTTTAATCCTATAAATAGGTTTGCCTAGTGAACAATGCGTGCGTAGAGTCTGGATTTCTGGTTACTTATAGGCGTGGTATCCATATGGAGATGCAAAATTCCTATAGACATGGTATCTATATGGATGCATAAACCTATAGACATGATATCTATGTGGATGCATAAACCTATAGACATGGTATCTACGTGTGATATGAAAATGTGCAAAGCTGTAGGCAAGATACATGAGTACAGAAGTGTGGTAATTCCCTATGAGCATGATATCTACCCCTTCGCATGCATGGTTACCCTTCCATTTTCACTAATCACCCCAGAGGTTATTACAAAATTTTATTACAGACCAAGATGAATCAAAAAACGGGAAATAAAATTACAATCAGAACTCTTAAGCTGCATCCAAGGAGCCTAATTCAAACCCAAGGTCTAACAATATGATATGAGCCAACTGCTAGGATCAGGTTCCAAAGCCTTTCTCTTATTCAGGATGTGTCAAAGTTCCAAGGAATTTCAAGAACTCTAGGAAATGCTCACACCCAAATATCAGAACTGAATGAAAGTGCAGTGTGGAAGGGCCAGCCCTCCAATGTCCAAGTTCAGAGGGAGCTCAAGGTCGCAAGGCAAGGCTCATTGGAAGGGGGCGGAACTTAGAGTCTACGAACAAGTATAAGTGCAGTAGAGGGATATAAGGGATGCCAAGGCAGGCTGGTGGTCATGCCCAGCAACATAAATTGCTGGCACACCCCTGACCAGCCCACTAGCCAAACATTGGAGAGTTAGGACCTATTGAAGGTCAGGTTCAACCCTGGACAGCAATTTGGATGCTGCCAGGCCAAACCTTAACTCAAACACACATAAGGGAATGAGGATGGGATACTGAAAGAGCTTAGGACCCAAAGGGTCCAGTTTACATCCATGGACAATAATTTTGTATATTGCCATGTTTTTAAACTATAGCTCAAACACATAGGGGGACATGGGGAATGGGATTCATTGCAAGACATAAGCAAGATATAAGCACATTATACAAAGGTTAAATTCTATAGGCCGTACAGTAAGCATGGACATGAGAATTGGTAAGTAAACACATTAGAGTTGATGCTGGAATTAAAACTAGGACATACCAGTTTCAGAAAGAGACAAGCAAAAGAAAGCAGAAGTCTTGCAAATAGGCCACAATACATGCAACAAGAGAGAATACTTTTGAGTGTGAGTGTGAGTTTAGAAAACTACGAATGTTGGTGTGTTGTGTTTATAAAAGAGCACGTATTTATAGTTTGAAAACAGGCAAGGAATAAGGCAAAGAAATATCCATGTACCAATTAGAATCAATCAGTTGAAGAACTTCCTTTAATTAAGGAGTTCAAACTTAAACGGTGATAAACAAAAGAGTATTTAAGGAAAGAGATCAAGTAAGCATCTTGTGCAAAGTAGGCAATTAGGGGTAAATACATAGGAGTTTAATTAAGGGAAGAAATTTTGAAATACACGGTTAAACAAATAAGGTAAGAACCAATCAGTACCCAATAAATCAAGGAATCAGAGATTCGCAACTATTGGTTCATGAATAACCAAGTCAGAAAGCCTAAGGAAAAGGTTTTACTTAAGAAGAATCAGTAGCAATCAATTAACCCCAAAAAAAGGATTCTGATTCGAACACAAGTTGGAAAACCTTTTGAAGAAATATTATAACACATATAAAAGGGGTTGTCATGCTAATCAGAGGAGTGTAGTATAGAAGAATTCATACACAAAAGGATTGAAACTCAGTACATGGACCCCAAGTGAGTTTGAGAGAGTCCAGGGCTCAAATAGAACCCTAGTCCAAACACATAAGACCAAACTCGCCAAAAACCCCAAATCCTAGGGTTTTCGACTTGAAGCAAATGCAAAGAAGAGGAAACAAGCAGATACAGTAGAAGGTTAATGCAAACAGAGTCATGGAATTAATTCGAACCACAATGAGAGTAGAAGAAACAGTAGAGGAAAATATGCTTAAGCAGGCAAAGTAAGAACATTTAATGAACATGGTAGAAAAATACAGTAGGCGAAGCATATCAAGTCGTAATGGAAGGCAAGTAGCAGAACATAGCATGTGAAAATATAGCACAGAAACATAACATGTGAAAACATAGCACAGAAACATAGTAGAAGGAAGAACATAATATAGCAAACATAGTAGAAGAACATGTGTAAAAAAAAACGAGAAAACATAAGAACATGGTAGAGACAAACATACACGAGAAAGGGAGAAGAAAGATCGGAAAACACATAAGCATTTTTTCAGAAACCCTAAATCAGAAAGAAGCGACTTTGGAAAAAGAATTTTATAAAGAAAAGTTGGGGAAACCTTTTAAAAACTCAAAGTAAAGCATGAATACACACAGATCTGAAGAGAATTGGAGAAAAACCTCGAACAGCTAGGGTTTCAGGTGAACCCTAGAACGAGAAAGGCTTTGGAAAATGTCTGATCTAAGTCGGATAAGACTGGAAACAGGCTCAGGAGGCTAAGATATGCCGGAGCCAAGCCGGAGATGGCCGGAACCCTCAAGTCGGCGGAGATCTGGGTGGAGACCTTTGAGGTCTAGCCTCAAACCTTCAAATACCAAGCGCACAAGAGCGATAGGAGGTGAGTATGAGGGTTTCACGGCCTGAGAAGCCATGGAAACCGGCGAGAATCGAAGGGATTAGGGTTAGCTTGGGTGGCGGCGACTAGGGTTTGCAGAGAGAATGGGAGAGGAAGGGAATTCAAGGGCGGCGGGTAGAGGGAAATGAATTAGGGTTGGGGGGGTTTGGTAAATTAAAAAGGAAAGGGTGTATTTGGGCCGTTGATCTTTTAGATCAACGGCTGTGATTAGAAGGGGTTGGGTGGGAGACCGGGTGGGTTGGTTCAAACGGGTTGTTGGGCTAGATTAATTGGGTCTAAAATTGGGCTAGATTAATTGGGTCTAAAATTGGGCTAATTTGGGGGTCCAATGTGGCTACAATTGAAATAAAATCTGGCTAGCACTTAATGGCCATTTTTCCCCTTTTTTTTATTTTATAAAATAGTGAGAATGATTTTAAAAATAAATTAAAAGCACTTAAGTAACTAATAATGTATAAAAATTAATCTAAAAATACTGGAAACGATTTTATAATTGTAAAATGCTGTTAATTGTAAAATAGGCTATAATTGTAATTATATGCAATTTAGTTTTAGAAATGCCAAATAAATCTGTAAAAAATATGCAAAAATCACCTTAATTATATTTTGGTGTAAATATGAGAATAAAATGAATTATTCACAAAATGATAATTTTTTGGGAATAATTATTGAATTTTGTAGTGTAAAAATAGACAATAAATTGGTTTAAAAAATCTTTAAAAATTTGGAAAAATACCAAACACTTGGGTATGCTCATATATGCATATATATGTTATTTTGAAAGCATTTTGAGTATAAAAATATCTAGGGAAAAATTGGGTATCAACAGCTGCCCCTCTTTACCCGGGAAGGATGAAAGAGTTATCGGGTAAAGATAGGATGGCCAATTTTGACCGAAAGAGGTGATTTTCAAAGAATTTCGACCGAGCTCTGGCTCTTGAGCTGCCTACATATCCCTGGTTTTACAGGAATCAGGCCATATGTAGTTCAGGGTCCATCGGCGGAATATGCCAATAGAGTTTCGAAAAGGACGGACGTGATGTTTAGGTTGTAGCTGAAATCTGATAGGCTGCGGGAACTAGAGCGGGATCGCTCCTGTTGAGACGGCTGTTGCTAGCCGGCGTACCTGCAAGTGAGCAATACAACGTATACTGTGCATAAATTTAAACGTGATGCAAGTTCCCTTTGGACCATGAATGTTGTCTTTGGACGGTTGTCGACGTCCTCAGACCATGATGTCCTGGGCCATGAAGCGCATAATAAGGGATTCGCAGGCTATGAAATGATATTCTTGGGCTATGATGATGGTGCTTCCGAACCATGATGCCTTTGAATAATGGTGTGCAGAATATAAAGCGGGGTCCTCGGGCCATGGAATGACGTTCTCGGGCTATGAAAATGGTGCCTCCGAACAATGACGCCTTTGGAAAATTTGGCGATATTTCAGCCCATGAAATGCAGGATTTGGCGATACTTCAGCCGATGTGAAGAAGAAATGTAAATGGCGATATTTCAGCCGATGTAAGGCATAAATATAAATGGCGCTATTTCAGCCGACAAGGATTAAAATAAAGTTGGCGATATTTCATCCGATGATAATTAAATATAAACTGGCGATCTTTCAGCCGATAATGATTAAATATAAACTGGCGATCTTTCAGCCGATATAGAGATTTAAATGCAGTTGGCGATATTTCAGCCGATGAAAAGCATAAATGACGGTATTTCAGCCGATGTAAAGATTTAAATAGAGTTGGCGATCATTCAGCCGATGCAAATAAGAGGCGGCGATATTTCAGCCATGCAGGATGGAGGTAGTGCTTAACCTCAGAAGGCAGAAAGGTAGCCTTATGCAATGCAAGGGAATGCAGGATGGAGACAGTGCTTAGTCTCGGAAGGCAGAAAGGTAGCCTTATGCAATGCAAAGAGATGCAGGATGGAGACAGTGCTTAGTCTCGGAAGGCAGAAAGGTAGCCTTATGCAATGCAAGGGAATGCAGGATGGAGACAGTGCTTAGTCTCGGAAGGTAGAAAGGTAGCCTTATGCAATGCAAGGAGATGCAGGATGGAGACAGTGCTTAGTCTCGGAAGGCAGAAAGGTAGCCTTATGCAGTGTGCGACAATAGAGGTGAAGAGTGACAAAATTTCTTAGCTAAGAGATGATAGGTGCTAGTTGATTGTCACTGTGGCTGCTGGGGATGTTGCGTGTGAGTAGCACTTGAAAATAGGTGATGATTCTGGGAGTTTTATTCCTGAAAAGTACGAAATGGTAATCGTATCCGATGATTCTATGTTTTGGGGTACCTGCATTCAAAGAAAGATTGTGAGTTTTGTCAAGGGGGAAGGTTAGTTCGTCTTCCCGCGGACTACGCTCGTCTTACTCGGCTCTTGCTTTCATTAGGGTAGCGTTGCTGACAAAACTGTTCTGATAGTATTTATGCATGATTTAGCAAAATAATAAAATATGATGTAAATACGTAATAGATAAAATGATTTTAGATGAACCGACGACTGCGACACGGTTCAAGATATCGCAACCTCTTTTGCTCCGGAATTTTGAGGGTCCTCCTCAAAATTCTACCCCAGCTTACTGGGCCGTTGCCTCTGACGGCTGCGCGCGGTGGATGGTGAAAGTCAACTTCGGAATTTTGAGGGTCCTCCTCAAAATTCGGCCCAGGTTTCTAATATCGCGGAAAATGGGAATTTTATTGAATTGTGACCGAACCCATAGGGTTGCCTACGGATCCCCTCTTAAACGGGAATCAGGTCAGGCGTAGTTCAAATTACATCATAAAGGAATCAATAGTAGTTACACATAGTATCGTTTCACTGCATCTAAATTGATCGGCTTCGGCCAAACTTCTCCGTCCATCGCTGCAAGTATGAGGGCTCCCCCGGTTAGAACCCGGTGAACCATGTACGGACCTTGCCAGTTGGGAGAGAATTTCCCTTTGGCTTCATCTTGATGCGGAAAAATCTTTTTCAGTACTAACTGCCCTGGCGCGAACTGTCTTGGTCTGACTCTCTTGTTGAAAGCTCTGGTCATTCTATTCTGATAAAGCTGACCATGGCAAACTGCATTTAGTCTTTTTCCGTCTATAAGGGCTAATTGCTCGTAGCGACTTTTTACCCATTCTGCATCTTCAAGTTCTGCTTCCTGCATAATTCTCAGGGAGGGAATTTCTACCTCGGCTGGGATGACTGCCTCGGTATCGTAAACCAACATATAGGGTGTCGCCCCAGTCGATGTGCGGACTGTGGTACGGTATCCCAGTAGAGCGAATGATAACTTCTCATGCCATTGCTTGTGTTTCTCCATCATTTTCCTTAGTATCTTCTTAATGTTCTTATTGGCCGCTTCTACGGCTCCATTCATCTGAGGCCTGTAGGCTGTAGAATTCTTGTGCTTGATCTTGAAGGTTTCACACATTGCTTTCATCAGATCACTGTTGAGATTGGAACCATTGTCAGTGATGATTGACTCTGGGATGCCGAACCGGCAAATGATACGGTCGCGAACGAAGTTTGTCACAACCTTCTTGGTTACCGCCTTATATGATGGTGCTTTAACCCATTTGGTGAAATAATCAATCTCCACTAGTATGAACCTGTGCCCATTTGATGCGGCGGGCTCGATAGGTCCAATGAAATCCATCCCCCAAGCGACGAACGGCCATGGTGAGCTAGTTGCATTGAGCTCGTTAGGAGACACCTTTATCATATCTGAATGTATCTGACAGCGGTGGCACTTTCGGACATACTGGATGCAGTCTGTCTCCATGGTCATCCAGAAGTAACCGGCTTGGAGTATTTTCTTGGCTAAGACGAAACCATTCATGTGCGGGCCACAGGTCCCCGCGTGAACCTCCTCCAACAACCTGGATGCTTCCCTTGCCTCGACACACCTTAGTAATCCCAAATCGGGAGTCCTCCTATACAGGATTCCTCCGCTGTGAAAGAAGTGATTGGATAACCTCCGCAGTGTGCGCTTTTGAGTTGTGTTTGCAAGCTCTGGATACTCTCCTGTTGACAAATATTTCTTAATGTCATGGAACCATGGCTTTCTGTCTGCCTCTTCCTCGACATGAGCGTAATAGGCAGGTTGATCCTGGATTTTTACCGGGATGGGATCAATGAAGTTCTTATCTGGATGCTGAATCATAGATGATAGAGTGGCCAATGTATCGGCGAACTCATTCTGGATTCTGGGGACATGTCGGAATTCCATTTTTTGTAAACCTCTTCCTCAACTCTTGTACATGATGCAAGTACGGTAGTATTTTGGAGTTCTTGGTTGCCCATTCTTCTCGGACCTGATGTATGAGCAAATCTGAGTCCCCGATCACTAGTAACTCCTGAACGTTCATGTCAATGGCTAGCTTGAGCCCTAAGATGCAGGCTTCGTACTCGGCCATGTTATTGGTGCACGGGAACCTGAGCTTGGCGGACACCGGATAATGCTGACCTGTTTCTGATACTAGAACTGCTCCTATGCCAACTCCCTTAAAGTTTGCTGCTCCATCGAAAAACATTCTCCAGCCATCATAGGATTCTGCAATGTCTTCTCCTATGAAACAGACCTCCTCGTCAGGAAAATACGTCTTTAGAGGCTCGTATTCTCCGCCCACGGGGTTTTCGGCAAGATGGTCGGCCAGTGCCTGTCCTTTGATCGCTTTCTGAGTCACGTAGACAATATCAAACTCACTCAGCAATATTTTCCATTTGGCCAGTTTGCCCATGGGCATGGGCTTCTGAAAGATGTACTTTAGCGGATCCATCCTCGATATGAGATAGGTGGTGTAGGCACAGAAATAATGCCTCAACTTCTGAGCTACCCAAGTCAGAGCACAACACGTGCGTTCTAGTAGGGAATACCGGGCCTCGTACGGGGTGAACTTCTTACTGAGATAGTAGATGGCTTGCTCCTTTCTCCCCGTTTCATCATGTTGTCCCAAAACACAACCGAATGCCCCATCTAGTACTGCAGGGTAGAGCAATAGCGGTCTACCTGGTTCGGGCGGAACCAGAACTGGCGGCGTTGACAGATATTCCTTGATTCTGTCGAAGGCTTTCTGACAATCATCAGTCCATTTAGTGGCGGCATCCTTCTTCAACATCTTAAAGATTGGTTCGCAAATGACTGTGGACTGGGCTATGAACCGGCTGATGTAGTTGAGTCTCCCCAAGAAACTCATAACCTCTTTCTTGTTCTTTGGCGGTGGCAAGTCTTGAATGGCCTTAACCTTTGATGGATCTAGTTCTATTCCTCGTCAACTTACGATGAACCCAAGCAGTTTTCCGGCAGGAACCCCGAATGCACATTTGGCGGGATTCAGTTTCAAGTTGTACCTTCTCAATCTGTTGAAGAACTTTCTTAAATCTCCATATGGTCAGTGGCTTTCTTGGATTTGATGATGACATCATCTACATACACCTCGATCTCTCTGTGTATCATGTCATGGAAAATAGTAGTCATGGCCCTCATGTAGGTGGCTCCAGCATTCTTTAATCCAAACGGCATCATCTTGTAACAATACATTCCCCATGGCGTAATGAAGGCTGTCTTTTCGCGTCTCCTTTGTCCATCCATATCTGATGATACCCAGCAAAACAATTGACAAATGACTACAACTCATGCTTGGCGCAGTTGTCGATCAGGATGTGTATGTTCGGCAAAGGGAAGTCGTCTTTTGGACTGGCCCGATTGAGGTCCCGGTAGTCGACACAGATTTTGACCTTCCCGTCCTTCTTTGGCACTGGCACAATGTTGGCTAACCATGTTGGATACTCCACTACCCTGAGAACCTTGGCTTTGACTTGCTTGGTAACTTCTTCCTTGATTTTCAAACTCATGTCTGGCTTGAACTTTCTGAGCTTCTGTTTTACCGGCGGACATGTCGGATCTGTTGGCAATTTGTGAGCTACAATAGATGTACTGAGACCGGTCATATCATCATATGACCAGGCAAATATGTCCTCATATTCCTTTAAGAACTCCGTGTACTCTTCCTTTTCTGACGGTGACAAGTGAACACTGATGCGCGTTTCCTTGACATTCTCTGTATCCCCCAGGTTGATAACCTCAGTCTCGTCCAGGTTAGACTTAGGTCTATTCTCAAAGTCCTCGACCTCTTTAACGATCTCTTCTGGTATCTCATCCTCTTCTGAGTCTATATCCGTTTGTTGCGTTACCTCGTCGTATGTCACATTCATCGGTTCATCAAGATAAGTAATAATAATGCTGTGTAAAGTAAAGTAAATGGCAGAGAAAAAGAGATAATAAGAGCGAGATTTATAAAAACTGAAATGCTTTAATAAATGCTGAAAGAATTGTTTTGAACATCGGGGCTCTTTTCAAAATTCAAAGATAATACTGAAGGGAAATCAACTAGCAAAAAATAAAAGATAATGCATAATGCTTTGTTCAGCCTTGCTACCCCGAAGCTCTCCGGGCCCTGGTGGTTCTGACGGACCAATTGTTGAGGCGCTCTCCTCGGTTCACTGCCTGTATGGAAGGGCCTTCCTCCCCTTCCTCCTCGAGAATGACGTGACAGTCCATATTGTCATCTTCCAAGAACAGGTTCTTCATTGCTGCTAATGCTTCATCTTCCTCTGACCCATATATGATGTCGGCCGGCTGGAAAGTCTGTTCCAGGCGGGGTATAGGGTGCTCTAGCGGATAGTAAGGGCCGCGCCATGGTGGCGACCAGTTCCTGAATTCCTACTAAGTATATCCATACCCTAACCCGAAAGTGGTGCCATGTTTCTTCAGTTTGATAGGCTTGGTGATTCCCTGAAGGTTCTTGCCGAGCCCTTTGCCAGGTTCATACCCGCTCCAGTTTAGTATACTCTCTATCTTGTTATCCCACCACTTATCTTTGTCCACGGCGTTGACTCACTCAATGTGGTGGTAAGTTTCTCCTCCTAGCTTCCTTCTTCCTTCAATTGCTGGGATGGTTTGGCGACTGTATATGGGGTTACTCCCGTCACCATGAATAATCACTTCTTTGTGATTCCACTCGAACTTCACTGCCTGGTGCAGGGTTGATGCTACAGCTCCAGCGGCGTGGATCCAAGGTCGTCCCAGTAGCAAGTTATAGGATGCTGGGATGTCTATTACTTGAAAATCAACATCGAACCAAGTTGGCCCCATTTGCAGACATAAACGAATCTCCCCAATAGTGGACCTTTGGGAACCATCAAAAGCTTTGACGTTGATAGCCCCATCCTTGATTTCATGCAGACTTTTCCCCAATGTTCTGAGGGTCACCAATGGACAAATGTTGAGGCTGGATCCTCCGTCAATCAAAGTTCTGGTGATGAAATAGTCTTCACATTGCACAGTGATGTGCAACGCTTTGTTGTGTCCTAAACCTTCAGGGGGTAACTCATCCTCGTGGAAAGTGATCTTATGACTCTCCAATACCTGCCCGACCATGTTTTCCATTTCTCCTCCAGTTATATTGCTGGGTACATACGCCTCGCTTAGTATCTTCATCAGAGCGTTCTTGTGTGTCTCGGAGCTCTGCAGTAGAGCTAGGATGGAGATCTGCGCTGGTGTTTTGTTTAATTGGTCGACAACTGAGTATTCTTTTGCCTGTATCTTCTGCCAGAGATCATCGGGCCCACTTTCAATAGGCCGTCCAGAGGCCTGCTTACTTGATTCAACCAAATGTTCCGGAGTATAAACCCTGCCGGTCCTGGTCATACCCTATGCTGCAATTGCTTCTCCAGACTTAGTTTTTCCCTTCCTTCTTGCCTCGGCGGTGTAATCCCAAGGTATGGCCTGTGTATGGAACGGAGATAGGTCTAACATCGCTACAGGAATGGGCACTCTCGTTTTGGGTGGCAATACAGCAACTTCGAATGGTACTTTCGGAGACCCAAACTCCACCTCAATTGGCTCTGTGGTCCTTTTGGATGACGGTGTTTCAAGCTCGAGAGGCACGGACATGTTTACTTCAGCATCCCCAAGGGCTGGATTTGGACTACAATTGGATTCAGTGTGATGGTTGGTTTCTTTGGCTCGTCACCTTTGGCAATTAATCCAATTGACCTCTTGGGGTCCCAATCATCTTCTACTTCGATCATGTGCACACCACCACCCTTATGATCAGGCAAAGGATTGTTTCGAACGTTAGGAGCAGGTTCTTTGGCCACGATGATTTTGTTGTCAATTAGAGCTTGGATTTTGTATTTCATAGATCAGCACTCATCAATGGTATGCCCTTTCATGCCGGAATGGTATGCACAGGTTTTGTTTGGGTTGACCTAGTGGGAAGGATTTTCTGGATTATGGCAGGGATTGGGGTGACGTAACCGGCTGCTTTGAGTCTTTCATATAGTTGGTCGATTGGCTCGGCGATGGCGGTGTATTGCTTGGGAGGTTTGCGGTCAAAGTTAGGGCGTGGCCTGGGGAAGTTTTGGCGGGCGGGAGGTGATTGGTAGTGGGCATTATAGGCTTGGCAGATGGGTGCAGGTTGGGAATATCTTGGTGAGGTGGGTTGATATATGGGAGAGGGAGATGATTGGTAAGCGGGGTGATGGAATTTGGTAAGAAGGCAGAGGTGCTTGGTAGTTGGGGATAGGTTGGTATGTAATTGGGGGTACCGGGTAGGCTTGGTATTTTATTGGGGACTTGGTTCGCTGTTCAACCATCACGGCACTCACATCCTTTTTCTTGGACGTGCCTCCAGATTGTAGGGCTTTGTTGGTAGCTTGCAGTGCCTCAAAATTAGTGACCATACCGCTCTTAATGCCTTCGTCAATCCTTTCTCTTAGCTTGATGATATCGGAGAATTTCTGGCCCTTCATCAACATTAACCTCTCATAGTACTGCGGATCTTGAGCTCGGACGAAAAATCGGTTCATCTGTTCTTCCTCTAAGGCCGCCCTGACCTTAGCAGCCTCGGATCTCCATCGAGTAGCATACTCGCGGAATGTCTCAGTGGGTTTCTTTTTCAGATTCTGGATGTAGAAAATATCTGGTGCATTTTCTGTATTGAACCTGAACCTGTCCATTAAATCGGACACCATTCCAACCCAGCTCGTCCATTTCTTGGGATCTTGGCTAATGTACCAAGATAGTGCATCGCCTTTCAAACTTCTCATGAAGAGTTTCATGCGAATCTTCTCGTCTCTTCCTACACCGACCAGTTTATCACAATATGTCCTCAGATGGACTCTAGGATCCCCCGAGCCATCAAGCATTTCGAACTTGGGAGGTTTGTACCCCTCGGGAAGTTCAACGTCCGGCTGGATGCAAAGATCCTCATAATTCAACCCCTCGATACCTTTGTTTCCTTCAACGCCCCGGACTCGGCTAGTCAGTTTCTTGAGCTCAGCGGCCAGGTTCTTGATAAGGGAGTCTTTGTCATCAGATTCTGGTGTGTTTGTAATGGGTTGAGTGTATTGTGGCATGGTTTCCACATATATGGGAGTGTGGTGGGGATGATCATTTGATGGTTCAGGGATGAGGAGTGGAGTGTTGTAGAGATGTGTGTTGCAATGAGTAGCGGGCTGTTTCTGCGGCTTTGGGATGTTCTGTGGAGGTATGGGGTGTTGAGTATTGGGAAAGTTGATTTCTGGAGTAGTGAGGGAGAATGAAAGACTTGCCAAGTTCCGAACTTGGCCTAGTTCTTCTTGAAATTTCAGTAACCTTTGTTCGAGCTGAGCGGCACTTTCTTTGGATACCTGAACACCCTGAGGAACCTCTACCCTTTCGGCTGAGTCGTCCTTTCTGATGTTGTTCACGTTTTCCATCTTTGCTTTGTTCTTGCTTTTGATAGGACTTGGAGGAGGAGGAGGTGGAGGGCCCTTAGATCTTGTGGAGTAGGATGATGATGCCAGAATGCACGAACTAACCATTTAGGGAGAGGAATAAAATAAAAGTAAAAACAACAAAAGGGTAACAAGTTAGTACGGATTCTGTGAAAAATATTGCAATATTTAAACACATAGTACAAGAATATAAATCGTGTCCTAAATTGGGTGCCTCGTTGTGCCCGAGGTAGGCCTAGCGACAAGTTGATTTTGAGAACTTATAATGCTAAATGCCTCATTTTATTGATAAAAATAAGACGAATCCCAAAATGACACTAAAATGGCATAAAGTAAAAAAATGTCACTAATGGCCGTTGGCCTTATTACATTTAAAAGCGGAAAAGAAAAGAAACTCCTAACTATATGGTCCCAGAAGGACCTTCCCCAGACTCGGCATCTTTGGCTCCATCGAACAGCGTCACCAGCTCACGCAATCCCAGCAGCAGATAAGCCCTAGCCAAATGTCCTCCTTCATTTCCCTTGGCGTTTTGGCAATTCTCGATCCTCCGGATGAATTTCCCTTTCAGCTCTACTAACCCTCGCTCCAAATGCCCTAGGCGCTTGTTGGCTCTGACAGCCATATCCTTCCATTCCTCGATCAACTTTTGATTTGCCTCTTGAATCTCCTGATGCTCGCTCTCGCATTCCCTGATCCTCTTGCCCAACTGGTTGTACTTAACCTGTATCTCAGCCCTTTCGTCAATGACCCTGTGACCTCGAACATACCCGGGCTGTCCTAACCCAGCATGATCTTCTTCTAGCCAACCTGGATAGTATGAGGTGTAGCCGGCATGATACCTGTCAGGTTCTATGGAATCCCTCTCCAGGACGATCTTGCTGTTCCACATTTGTTGAGCTTGACATTTGTATGGGCTATCGTCGTCTTTGAAATCAGCCCT
>NC_031990.1:19552526-19558209 GCF_001879085.1 Nicotiana attenuata
GTCAGGCATATAGCTCATTCTATTGGGATGGTGAAAGGCTATATGGTCATTCCACGGCCTTCGCGAAAGCTCTTGGCGGTATCGACCCTTTTGGAGATGTTCTATGAGCCAGAGTTGGAGTAATAAGTTGCAACCCTCAAAATGACTGGCCCCTCGTTCACAATTTTCCAAAGCTCGGTAGATCTCCGCAACAATCATGGGCACTATGCTGAAATGTTGCCCTTCAATCCCCTCCATGAGTGTCTTGGTGACCATGGCTAGTCTGGTGTGGATCCTAGCCTTCTTCATGGGAAACACCATCATCCCCAAGAAACAGAACATGAAGATGAAAACCCTCCTGTTGATACGCCCCAATAAGGTGAGGGTGAATTCGTCTGGATAAGTGCGGTAGGACTTGCTATGACCGTACCTCTCGTACAGGTAGTCGAAGGGAATATAGGAATCCTTCAAACAAGTCAAATCTGAGTTTTTCTTCAACCCCATCATTTTGAAGAAACCTTTACCCTTGCGGTTTTCCGGCATGAGCAAACCCGGAGTCTCCCAAGGAATACCGGCTAACCCTCCTATTTCCTCGAGCAGCGGGGTCATTTAAAGGTCCCCAAATCGAAATACCGATCTATCACTGTCCCAGAATAAGGTCGCAGCCTCTATAATTTTGTTGTCCGGCTGAATTTCCAAAAGAGAGGGTAAGTTTCCCAAATACTTGCGGACGAGATTCCGGTCACTGGAATGAAGGTCTTCCCACCATCTTAGCAACCTCGGGTGAATATTGGTTACCATGCCGAATCTGGGATGCCTCATTTTCTGCAAAACAAAGCGTTAGTCCCTTACCCCCACCGAACTTGACTATTTAAATCAATAATTAGCATAAGCAGCATTTAGTTCTCCAAATAAATGCACAGAGTATGGTGTTGTCCGTTTGGGTCCCAGGGGAACCCAGTGGACTTTGGATAAGGCTATCCTAAAGAGTCATTATGTGGACAGCATAACTGACTCGACTAGGTTTGACAGCGATGCATGAACAGTTAAACAGGATAGGGTTTCTATGGGGTGCTAGACCGGTACCCTTGAGCGGACAACTCAAGAGGGAAAGGCACGAAACCGCCGACTGCACCGCTGATCGACTAGTTTTACGTCAAATACGCCTTTGCCAAAATTTAGGGGGTAATAATATTGGAAGAGCGCAATCACTCATCAAGCGGTTCTATGGTATTTGTTTGGCACGAGTGGAATATGATGTTGAAGATGCAATTAAAAAATGAAACAAATTGTCACGTATTTTCACATTCATAATGGTTACAATAATTGCTCGAAAATTACAACGGTATTGAAAGAAAGCAGTAAATGAAAGCGTTAAAGAAAAGGGAGACAGAAAGACAAGTCAGTTTCGAATAAAGGTATTAAACAAAGCAGTAAAGAAAACAATAAAGTCACATATAACATGAAGTGGTAAAAGCCTAAAGATTCCCCAGCAGAGTCGCCATGCTATCGACGCCCCCTTTTTCTCGTGAAATCGGGTTTACGACATTCAGGAAGACAACTCTATTCCCGTTTGGGAATTGGGTTTTTTGGAATTGAAGAGTCGCCACCTAATGATTGAGTGCATTAGGACACTAAGAAGGGTTTTTGAGTTGGAAAACCAGAGTTCGGGTAAGGGCTAGAAATTATCTCAAGGGGAAGGTGTTAGGCACCCCTCAAGATCCACTAGTGTGGTTCCCGGCCATGCTATGTTGTGACTTTAATGCAAATAGATACACAAAGGATTTTACACATATGGGTTGCAAATAAATACGTGACAAGTATGTGGGATCAAGGTCTAGATGATCTACAATTTGTTTAAAAGGGGGGCTAAACGCAGAAAATTAATCAGTACATTGAATAAACAAAGAAGAAAAATTTGGGAGAAAAGGCATAATGCAGTAAAATTAAGGAGGAGTTTTGAGTAGTTGAAAAGACAAGATTTTATTGATATTAAACAAAGTTGTATAAGAAAAGGGGTCCTAGGTTTATAAATCACACGGGTCATCCACACAACACCGGTAGTCAATTGTACGCGTAGTGTTATCGTGTGATCATCATCTCCATGTCTACCCTTCCCACCCCGTTAAGGTATTAAGCGCGAAATAGTCTCGTTTACTTATTGCATGCTATTACCCGTCCCACCTATCAGTCCTGGAGGCTTTTAGGACTACTAATCCTAAAGGGATGAAGCTTGGCTTTTTAGAGGATTAAAAAGGTTAAAATACTAAGGCGTCAAGCAAAACACATGAAAGCAGTTATGGGAGCACAAAAACAATTAAGGCTCAGATAAACCTCCTTCAATCACAGAAAATCATGTAGTTTAGCATGTCTTACATGTACTGATTAGGTCAAAATTATGCTTATCGTTAGGCAGGCTGGTTTATTACATATTTTCAGGCAAGAAGTTCACATTAGGCTCGCCTGCCTGCAAATTATCGAAGACCAGTGTAATTAATTAACTACATACTTGTTTGCCTACGTGATGGCCTATAGGCATGGCGTCTACTGGTTTCAAGAATAAAGAAACAAACTGATTAAGTTGCTAGTTTTAACAGAATGATGCGAGTTCTGTAATTAGTGCTAATCTTAAAACGAGTGATTCAGATTTTGATTGATAATTCCTATAGGCATGCTTTCTAGCGTCGTTAATTTAAACACTTTTTATAGGCGTAGCAGGAGCGCAGAACTCCTATAGGCATGGTATCTGAATACTGTTAGTTTTTAATCCTATAAATAGGTTTGCCTAGTGAACAATGCATGCGTAGAGTCTGGATTCCTGGTTACTTATTGGCGTGGTATCCATTTGGAGATGCAAAATTCCTATATACATGGTATCTATATGGATGCATAAACCTATATACATGATATCTATGTGGATGCATAAGCCTATAGACAAGGTATCTACGTGTGATATGCAAATGTGCAAAGCTGTAGGCAAGATACATGAGTACAGAAGTGTGGTAATTCCCTATGAGCATGATATCTACCCCTTTGCATATGGTTACCCTTCCCTTTTCACTAATCACCCCAGAGGTTATTACAAAATTTTATGACAGACCAAGATGAATCAAAAACTGGAAATAAAATTACAATCAGAACTCTTAGGCTGCATCCAAGGAGCCTAATTCAAACCCAAGGTCTAACAATATGATATGAGCCAACTGCCAGGATCAGGTTGCAAAGCCTTTCTCTTATCCGGGATGTGTCAAAGTTCCAAGGAATTTCAAGAACTCCAGGCAATGCTCACACCCAGATATCAGAACTGAATGAAAGTGCAGTAGAGGGATATAAGGGATGCCAAGGCAGGCTGGTGGTCATGCCCAGCAACATAAAATGCTGGCACACCCCTGACCAGCCCACTAGCCAAACATTGGAGAGTTAGGACCTATTGAAGGTCAGGTTCAACCCTGGACAGCAATTTGGATGCTGCCACGCCAAACCTTAACTCAAACACACATAAGGGAATGGGGATGAGATTCATTGCAAGACATAAGCAAGATATAAGCACATTATACAAAGGTTAAATTCTACAGGCAGTAAAGTAAGCATGGACAGGAGAATTGGTAAGTAAACACATTAGAGTTGATGCTGGAATTAAAACTAGGACATACCAGTTTCAGAAAGAGACAAGCAAAAGAAAGCAGAAGTCTTGCAAATAGGCCACAGTACAAGCAACAAGAGAGAATACTTTTTGAGTGTGAGTGTGAGTTCAGAAAACTACGAATGTTGGTCTGTTGTGTTAATAAAAGAGCATGTATTTATAGTTTGAAAACAGGCAAGGAATAAGGCAAAGAAATAACCATGTACCAATTAGAATCAATCAGTAAAAGAACTTCCTTTAATTAAGGAGCTCAAACTTAAACGGTAATGAACAAAAGAGTATTTAAGGAAAGAGATCAAGTAAGCATCTTGTGCAAAGTAGGCAATTAGGGGTAAATACACAGGAGTTTAATTAAGGGAAGAAATTTTGAAATACATGGTTAAACAAATAAGGTAAGAACCAATCAGTACCCAATAAATCAAGGAATCAGAGATTTGCAACTATTGGTTCATGAATAACCAAGTCAGAAAGGCAAAGGAAAAGGTTTACTTAAGAAGAATCAGTAGCAATCAATTAACCCCCCCAAAAAAAAAGGATTCTGATTCGTACACAAGTTGGAAAACCTTTTGAAGAAAGATTTTAACACATATAAAAGGGGTTGTCATGCTAATCAGAGGAGTCTAGTATAGAAGAATTCATACACAAAAGGATTCAAACTCAGTACATGGACCCCAAGTGAGATTGAGAGAGTCCAGAGCTCAAATAGAACCCTAGTCCAAACACACAAGACCAAACTCGCCAAAAACCCCAAATCCTAGGGTTTTCGACTTGAATCAAATGCAAAGAAGAGGAAACAAGCAGATACAGTAGAAGGTTTAATGCAAACAGAGTCATGGAATTAATTCGAAACACAATGAGAGTAGAAGAAACAGTAGAGGAAAATATGCTTAAGCAGGCATAGTAAGAACACTTTAATGAACATGGTAGAAAAATACAGTAGGCGAAGCATATCAAGTCGTAATGGAAGGCAAGTAGCAGAACATAGCATGTGAAAACATAGCACAGAAACATAGCATGTGAAAACATAGCACAGAAACATAGTAGAAGGAAGAACAAAATATAGCATACATAGTAGAAGAACATGTGTAAAAAAAAAAGAGAAAACATAAGAACATGGTAGAGACAAACATACACGAGAAAGGGAGAAGAAAGATCGGAAAACACATAAGCATTTTTTCAGAAACCCTAAATCAGAAAGAAGTGACTTTGGAAAAAGAATTTTATAAAGAAAAGTCGGGGAAACCTTTTAAAAACTCAAAGTAAAGCATGAATACACACAGATCTGAAGAGAATTGGAGAAAGACCTCGAACAGCTAGGGTTTCAGGTGAACCCTAGAACGAGAAAGGCTTCAAAAATGTCCGATCTAAGTCGGATAAGACTGGAAACAGGCTCAGGAGGCTAAGATATGCCGGAGCCAAGCCGGAGATGGCCGGAACCCTCAAGTCGGCGGAGATCTGGGTGGAGACCTTTGAGGTCTAGCCTCAAACCTTCAAATACCAAGCGCACAAGAGCGATAGGAGGTGAGTATGAGGGTTTCACGGCCTGAGAAGCCATGGAAACCGGCGAGAATCGAAGGGATTAGGGTTAGCTTGGGTGGCGGCGACTAGGGTTTGCAGAGAGAATGGGAGAGGAAGGGAATTCAAGGGCGGTGGGTAGAGGGAAATGAATTAGGGTTGGGGGGTTGGTAAATTAAAAAGGAAAGGGTGCATGTGAGCCGTTGATCTTTTAGATCAACGACTGTGATTAAAAGAGAATCCGGTCGGGTGCTAGAAAGGGTTAGGGCAACGGGTTGTTGGGCCAGAATTGGGCCTAAAATTGGGCCAATTAAGGGGACCAATGTGGCTATAATTGAAATAAAATCGGCTAGAAATTAATAGCCAATTTTCCCTTTTTTAATTTAATTAAAATGGTTAAAATTATTTTAAAAATAAATTGAAAGCACTGAACTAATTAATAATATATAAATATTAATCTAAAAAAACTGGGAGTAATTTTATAGTTGTAAAATGTTATTAATCGTAATATAGGCTATAATTGCAATTTTATGCCATTTAGCTTAA